>NW_028290831.1:532500-672039 GCF_964205215.1 Stylophora pistillata | reverse complement strand
ATTTATAAGTACATATAATTTGGTTTCATCAGCTGAGTTGATAATGTACATGCCAATCGGATGCTGAAAACAATTTCTGAAGCTGATGTTTCAAGTATTAACCCTTCACCATTTGCTCTGACAAAGGGCTTAACCTTGGAATATCAGCTTTAGAATTCTTTGCTGCGGCCAATTAATATTTATTAACCCAGTTGATACAACCAAATTATCTTGTAATAACCTCCAACAATGCAGAACCTACATTATTCATTACACCACTGATAACAAAGGCAAGGATCCTCACTGTATAAAAATTTACCAGTCGAGATAAAAAAGACCTGACTGGAGAAAATCATTCTTTTCTGTTGAGTGATAGCCTTTTCCTTCAAATACTTAAATCTCTTAAAACTGCTGTCATTTCTTGTACCGAAACATTTTTTTTAACATTTCTATTGCCATGGTCATGTTGTGACAGGACTGCATGAACAGTTAATTGCCTGTGGGAAATCCAAATCGTCACCAATGAAAGTACGTAGCAGGTTTCACCTGTTTTAAAAGCCCAAACATTTCAGCAGTGATAAGCAAGTAATGATATGTCTCTTCAGGATTAATAAGATGGTCCAGGTCAACCTAGAACATAAAAAAAAAAATTCAGTGAGAATAACATTCATGCAAGATTAAATGTATTGTATACAGTGGGAGATGCAGTAACCCAATGGTTAGTATGCTGCACTGCGGGTCAAGAGGTCTGGGTTTGAGAACTGGCTGGGTCATTTTGCTGTGTCCACTTGGGCAAAACACAGCTTTCTTTTCTATCACGTGCCTCTCTGTAACCAGGAGTACAGATAAAAAGCCTGCCAAGTGATAAAATGCTGGGGGAAGGGGATAACCTTGCAATGGACTAGCATCCCATCTTGGGGGAGTAGTAATACGCCTAGTTGCTTAGCCCTTTAACTCCCAGAAATGATTTAAACATGTATCTTCTCCCTTTAAAGCCCATACATGATTCAACAGGTAATGAGAATACTTGAACTTATCATGTAGAAGTTGTTCTCTTGATCTAACACCAAATTCTTATAACTTATTTACAAGGAAATGTGTAGCAGCTAGAGGGGAGAATTAGTGATTAGGTCTTGGGATTTAAAGGGTGAATTCAATGGAAACCAGGATAACCTCGGGCTGGGTGGGCACTCTGTTTGAGTGCAGACTTAGCACAGCATTTAAATTTTAGTAATCCATAAATCTTTAATGGCACATCTTTCAAATTGTTTAAGTACCTATCGTAAAACGTCTGAAAGTATCAAAAGCTGATACCTATTTAGTTCTCACAACAAATTCCCCATGAAAGAAAACTGTTCTTGGAATTTTACAGTTTCACTTGTTTTCAAATAAAGAATTCTCACTGCCAGTGAAAAAATATTAATGTTTTGGAAATTAAAGTAAAAAAATATATTACATAGCCCTAAAATGCTTTTTCCAGGAAACATTTACCTTTCCACTGGTGTCTTGTTGCAGTGATTTGGTCCTTAGTGACGTCCACATTTCCAAAGCTGCACAAAGTGATTCCATAAATGGTTGCTCCAGGCAGATATCTTCTATCTGAAAAGTTACACCAACATTTCATTTGACAGTCTGATATTTTGAGGGAATGAGGTGCTTTTGGGGATGCACCGGAGGTGCAATGTCAGGGCCCCTTTCCCTTCTGCACGATCCTCCATGTACACGTACAGGTACAGTATGTTGTTGTTGTAGAAAAACTGACTACAAAATTCATGTCTATTGTAAAACAGGCACATGACATTTCATCAAAGACAACAATTTGTTCCTGAAAATGTGTTGAACAAGGAACAATATAAAATCTGTATAAGTAATGTTCACTCTAGACTTCAAATTAACTGAAATCAACTTCTTGCCCCAGTGCGTCTCTTTGTTGGAGGCACACTCAGTGGCCTAACAGATAGCCTGCAGCCAGCACGACCTCAAGAAATCCAAATTTGAGACCTGGGTGGGTCATCAAATTGTCAGATCAGATCTTAATCAAAAAAGTTTCCAGTACTTTCCTCTTCTCCTTCATAACTGTCAGAAAGCTCTGGCCTTGCTGAAGGTGCTCTCTCATTTACTGCATCTTTGTGCTCAAGCAAAGCCTGCCATAAATATGCAGCACCAAGTCTATCCAGCAAACGTGAATGCATGTTTTTCTCCTCATCCTGACTATCTGTTGAGTCCAATAACTGCTCTAGAGTCTCCCCAGCTTCTTGACAGTACTGCGGTGCAGATCTAAAGAAACTCAGCTACTATTAGTGTCGAGCCCTGCAGTGTCTGCTCATCGCAGGTCTAGGTTTCTTTTGATGCAGATTTGATGTACTTGAAAGGGATCAATTTTTTTTGTCCCTGCCCATCAAGGTGTCTGCTGAGTAAAGATTCATTTTAATAAAAGTAACTGACAGTTTGAATGACCAACTTTGTCCTTTCAATAAGAAGATGATAAAAATTCTTCACAATTAATAGGAGACTTGGTCAATCCATGGTTACCATGCTGAACTCCAATTTAAGAGGACTGTTTTGGAGTCCTAACCAAGACCACTGTGTTTTGTTCTCAGGCAACCCACTCTAGTTTCATACTGACCCTTTCCAACCATGAGTATGGATTGGTAATAGCAACTTAAATGCTGTGGATTTACAAGCAAGGGCTCGAAATTAATGGTAACCCATTAACCAATGGTTAGTAATTTTCAACGTTTGGTTACTAAAAATTTGTCCAACTAACCCGACATGGTGAGTAAAATTTTCTAACATATTTAAACATCAGTAGACCTCAGGGCAAAGAGCACGTAGGCCCGACTCTCAGAGGAATACTTAGAATACTCAAGTTGTTAAGTCAACTTTAACTCTTTTTAGAGAATGCTGTAGATGTACTGTTCTTGACTAATCATGGTAAACAAGAGGGAAATAAAATACCGGTAGGTGGATAATTGTCTACGTTTTTGAGGTCACTATGCAATTTCAGCTACTCTTTAATTTGTCCTAGTTGTTATTATCAAAATGTTCAGTATTTGAGATATCGTAACTTGTGAGCTTGGATACCAAACTTTATTATTTGGTTAGTAAAAAAGATGTCTACTAACCCGAAGGGTTAGTGATCCAAAAATTAAATTGGAGCCCTGCCTGCCATTGACTAACATCCTGTCCAACAGCACTAGGCCTTTCAGGCTGGTAGCTAAGAAGTTAGGCTACTGGCTGAAATTTCAAGTGAGGTGGCTCAAAGGCGGTGAACAATTGTAAGTATACAATGAAATATATGAAGTTCATATATTTTGAACTGCGGTATTAGATACGCATGATGCACAATCCTCACAGTAGATAGCGCTATTGCTTAAATAGCGCTATCTACTGCGAGGATCGTGCATCATACGTATCTCATACCGCAGTTCAAAATATATGAACTACAGCAATTTGCCCTACTGCTGTGTCATAGCTGAAAAAGTTTGGAACAATTCAATGAAACATTTTGGCAGGTACAGTTGTACTTCACTTATGAAAGGGGAAACCATAAGAAGTCAGAATGTAAAAGAAAGTATTTTGTTACCTTTTGGTCTTGTAACAAGCAAGCTCTTCCTGCAAAACAAAACAGAGCTGGCTTCCTTCTACATCTTTTGCATCTTCTTGCTCTGCAAATGCACTGCATAGGGTTCTGAGAAGAAAAAAGAACCAAGAAATTTCTTCAGACAGTTTCCAATTTACTCAATCTTACTTTAATTATGTAATTCTTCAACACCATAATGATTATATCATTTTGTCTTTTTTTATCACTATGCCTTATCTCTCCAGAGTCAACCTTAAAAATATTAGAATTCCCCCCATTTTTTTCTTCCCTCTTTAAATTAATTTTATCTGATCCTTTTGAAGCCTTGAACGAGCCAAAAACTAGGATTTTGGTGTATTGAGGTGAGGAATCTGCCACATTTCAACGGTTATGTTATGATAGTGCTTGAATAATTTTTATTCACTTGCTGCAATGCATAAAAAACTCACTCCTCCCTTTTCTGATGCATCGCAACTTGTGAATAGAAATCGTTTGAGGGCACTTCCCATGGAATAATCTTTATATTTGCTGCATGTATGTATGTTCTGTTTGATTATGAAAACAACATGCATGTATTTGATCAAGTTTAAACAAATTAAAACCAATTTTCTGGAGTTCTTGTAACCTTTTTTTTACACATTATGATCTGACATCTGCTTAAAACTCATAAGCTTTAAGTTAATCGACATCAAAATACTAATATTTATTTTGAACTCTATTGCAAACCTGCATCTCTCAGACTGTTTTTCTCCCTCCTGTAGATCCTTCACCAGCTCATGTTTCACTGAGACCCATTGTCTGACTGGCTGTTTTAGGGTGTGGGCATCAGAGGCTGTTTTCAGTGCTACCAGGACCACAGTTGAAGCAGTCTTTAGTGCATCCCTGATTCTTCCGGCTCTTCTTTGACAGTCAACTAGCAAGGCATACTTTGTGAGTAGCTTCACCTGAAAAGTATTTTTCAAACATTGCCAAATAAACATTTTCAAAACTCACCATGTCATTGTTAGCCAAAATTAGATTTGTCATCAGCAACTTATTCTACATTCACCCTTTAACTCCCATGAGTGACCAAGACAGAATTTCTCCTTACTGTATCAACACTATATCAAACAGACAAGTAATGAGAATAAAGACAAATACCAATTGATAAAGGGATTATAAGTTAAGCTAATACCAAATTCTCCAAACTTAGATCATAGAAATTGTGAAGCAGACACTAAGGAGAATTATGAATGAAATCTTGGGAGTGAAAGAGTAATAAGTTTTCCCCTCTTACCCACCCTTGTTCCTATTTGGTTCATCGCAAACCTGTTTCATGTTTGTAGCCATAGCAAATTGACCTCATGAGCTAGAAGGCCTATCTTGTCACAGCTTATTTCAGTTTCAGAATCATGAACTGATTAGGAGTGTTGGTGATTCCCCCTAGAAAGAATACCAGTTCATGAAAAGGTTACTCCCCTCTAGCGCTCCACACTAATGGTAGCCAACTAGCCACAGACTAGTGGAAATTCAGTTTTGGCTAGTGGTTTCTGATTTCCAACAGCCAGTTTGGCTAGTAAACAAACTAAAATTGCTGTAACATCTAAGATGTCACTGGCCACTTGGCTAGTAAGTTGAAAAGTTCAGCACAAAACTTTTTGTCAAAGTTTCCCTTAAAGTCTTCCAAAACCCCTTTATACTCCTGTGCTGGGTTGTTCTTTACTTCTACATGTGTTTAGCTACCAGTAATTAAGAAATTTGTCGAATTCTGGCAGTTGTTGACTGTATGAAAGGACCTTGTTCTAGCTTAGAACACCTGCTTCCCATAAGACAGTCTTGAAACAATACTTGAATGTAACATTTTCAGCAAGGAAAACTCTCATGTATAGGGTCAAACCATAGTTCAACTGAACTATTAATTATTTCAATAAACTTTAAATTATAGTACCTTCATCAATTGAACAGACTTTACCTCTTCAGCTTGGACAATGATTTTCTCTTCTGTTTCAGCTCCAAAGCTACAGATTCTTAACTCATCACAGGCAAGAGCCAGCAATGGCACTCCATCAGTAAAACAGTCGCTTTGATAGGACACACAGCCTACATTGTAAACAGTACTACCCAGCCATCACAGCTCATTAAGAGATAAAGGAATATCAGGGTCTTCAAGAGCATCGTGAATAACCTTGCTTGCTTGCTGTGCAACTGTAACACATTCTCTCAGAATGTGAATTCTGTGAAGAAAACAAAACTGTGAATCAAAAACTGCACTTTGAATGACAACATACAGTTGTACTTCACCCATCACCTCTCACAAACTGACTAGTAACAAACAGTAGAATACTTTCCTTCCACAAGATAAGGAGTTCTATTTGACAATGGAGACCATCCATTTATTCGAAGAGAGAGTGAAGAGAGCCCCTTCTCCATTTTTCCACCATCATAGTTTTTCCAGGACTTGACCACTTGAATGAACTTGAGCAAGTCATTAGCATGACAAAAAGCCTGGTCAAACTGACCCTTAGATATGAGCTGAACAATAATCAAATAAATTGTCTTGCCAAGTTGGTCCAGTGAAGGAATAAACTTGAGATATTTACCATTCTGAATAGATAATGTGTCGCTGAGCAACATACTCACTAAACAAAAATCCATAGAATTGTATATTAGTCAGTAATCATTTTAATTTTCACATTACTTCTAATGAAGGATAAGTATGAACTCTTACAAACAAAATTAACATTTTTCAACCATTTTAAGGAAGTTGTTCATTAGTATTTTACTACTACTAAAGTCAGTATTGTCCGTTCACCAAAATGATCAGGGGTTTTCTAAGAAGGTATACAGGTGTATTGTTTCCCACTATCACACAACTAGAAACTATATTTCGTGTAGGAGACAAAAGTCATTTTGAGATTGATTATCAAAGATAAGAAATAAAAAAAATTCTGAGGTTTCTTCAAGTCTCTTTTTTATATTCATGATGCTTGGAGAGGAAGGGACAAAAAAAGTCATAAACATTCAGGGTTCTCCTTAAGTACTGGCCACCATTTTAGAACATAAAAAAAACTACCTTGATTTTGAGTTGTGAAAAAACAACAAATTTCCTGAACAAACAACTTCCTTGAAGGCCATTTTCGCATAAACATCCACAAAAATATTTAAGGTTAAATTACATTTTCATGCTGGTTGAGCACCCATTCAATCTCTACCTAGCTCATGTTTACCTAGCCAACCAACTATCATATCACTTTGCATATACTTCCAAACAAATGCATGAGATAGAATTTTAGAGCCCATACATTTTAAATAGATTAAGTACAAACCAACTCAATTGGGGGTAACTGGGTCTTTATTGCCTAAGACCATATGCGATGCTCCCCATGACAGGGAGGTAAATAGAAGAAAAGAAAGAAAAAAAATTTTTTGCAGATTTTTACAGAGAGAGGAAAACAGGAAGACCTGGAGAAAATACTCTTGGAGTGAGGACAAGAACCAAAAACTGAGTCAACCCACATCTCATGCCAAGTCCAGGAATTGAACCTGCATCACAACATGGAGGGGGGGGTGAGTCCTCTCACCCCTGTGCCATCCCCTCTCCCAGAAACAATACTTTGTGGGCAGCATGCCCCAAGATCCCAGAATGCATGCAACTAACCATATACTGGCTAATAGCCAATCCTTTTTGAAAACTCTGTACACTTATTTTGCAGCTCTCACTTACCTAAATTTGAGGAGTTTGTGATTTCATCAAGGTGCTTCCCTTTTGCTTTGACTTTTTTCAAAGTCTCAATAGCCCATCTCAGAAACTTGGTTGAAAACAATGTGTATTTTGACACAGATTCTTCTGCAACTTTGCAACCCAACTTGCTGCCATTTTTGGCATTCAAGGGTGATCGTAGCGGAGAAAGATAGTCTAAAAGAAAATTAGAGAATTGCTTCATAAACATAATCATGCCATCTTTCAAAATGTTGTTTCATGTACTCACAAAAATATTAAACAGATTTCGCCTTTTTTAACCCTTTGACTTGGGGGTGACTAGCATCTCATTTCTCCTTACAATGTCACCCCCAAAACACACATAATTTGAGAACATGAGAATAACGGAATTGATCACCAACGGAAATGATCACCGATGAAAGAAGCTCTTAATTGTTGAATTAATTCTACTTATTGTCAGTATCTTTGGAAATGTGTAAAGTTCAGTATGCAAAACAAGTGTATTACATGGGTAAAACATTCTCCCGTCGATGAAGGCAAACGAATACCCTTTCCATCGATCGTGCGCAATTATTTTTCAGAAGAATGGTATTCCACATTTACTAAAATTCAATCGATGGAAAGTCAACATCGTTTCCCTGTAGCTTGATGATAATCATAAAACTGCACAAAACTTTAAAAGCTATCATAAGCTTGCTTTAAGGAAACATAATTGCAAAACTGGTGTCTTCAAACAAATCGTTTGTTTCACCATTCAGAAGCGCCTTCAGAATTCTTTCCCCCTCCATGTATCCAAGAGGTCCGTTCCATCACAGGTTTTTCATCGTAATGGCTCTTGAAGAAGGTCCTCACGGAAACTTTAGTCGTGAGTTCCCGCTAGTATTGGTGAAACACCACTAATCAAATCAAAAATGGCGCCTTCTTTTTCACCGGTTAGGAGTCCATGTATGACCCCGTAAAATGTCCTGAGCTCGGTATATATTTTCAATGTATTCCAATGTATTCCAATGTATTCCAATGTATTCCCATACATGGACTACTAACCCAAAACTGGCTGTTCGGAATCAAAATTATCTTCGTTTGTCAGTCAACTCTTCCACACATCCGGTGAGAAAGAGTAACATACATTCACTTCCATAGCGTAGTAGATGTAAAAAAAAAAAAAAAAACTGTCCGAAAAGTATGCAACAGGCGGACTTATCTGGGCGGTAAAACTTCCACCGGCTGCCGCAGGGTTATCATTTGTGTGATATCATTAATTTTTTTGTTTACAGCACCTTTATTGACCAATATCACTGTATGATTTTGGTGGTTCTTCTTTGTAGAATGTCGATACCATTGTTCCCCTGTTTATGCGTAACAGTGGGAAAGAGCAAAATGTTCAGTTCCTATTGAAACTAAAACTGTGTGTGTAGATGTATAACGCAAGTGAACACTTTATTGATTTATGAAGAACTCGCTGCAACAAATATTTGAGAAGGTGACCTCTTGCGCTCAATCAATCAATCAATAATCTTTATTTATACACGATAAGTATTAAAAACGACACTTCGCTTGTGGGGTCGTGTCTAAATAATTAAGTAAGATAACTAATGAATTAGAGAATAAATAGGATATACCCAGCTAAAATCATATCGCTACTTACTACTTGCAAGTCGAAAACGATAAAAGCTTAAGCTTTTATGCACATCAAACTTTTATGAGAACAAAGTGAGGTGCATTTTGATTGTATTTGTGCTTACACACTGGAGTCTAGAGGAAAGCCACAGGTATCAGATTAACCTTGGTAGTGGATAGAACGAGGACGTGTCTGTCAGGGTAAGATCGTTTCTAACTAAAAAATTACCATATGAATCTTCTCTTCTTGCTTTAATGGAACAAAGGGCTGTTGTAAGAAAATTCTCCCTGATTCAACTCTGCTATTAGTATGGAACAAGATCACTCAACAAATGGACAATCAAGTAGCAATTAAGCTTATTTGTCCATGCCATGGAAAAAAAAAACCTGAATTTATGTAATGTAACTGTAGAGTTCACTAAAACAACCTTGAAACAGGAATCAGAAATTAATTATTCAACAAACTTCTTCAGCAGCAGATCTGTAAAAAAGTTTTTATCACTGACACACAATTTATCTTCTTAATTCATTTAGGAAGGTTTTGAAGGAGATATTTGTGGGGGAGCTACAGCCAGATGAAACAGTAGATGCCATGGGAGAAGCTAGATTGTTATCCAATGTAGGTTTAAAAATTTAGCTCGTATTAATCGACAGATATGCAAGAGAGCATAATGTACAACAAGCAACATATACCCTGAACTTAAAAAACTTAAATTTGTCAAATGAACATCCAGTATTTTTTTACTTTAACTGAAATAACTGAGACTTTCTGAGGTTGCCTAGAAATGATGAATTGTACACTGCTCATAGGGGAAAGTTGGTATGTGGGAGATTCAACATGGTGAATACATTTGGTCACTATATTGGACGGGTGGAAGATCTCGGACAAGTGATAAAGTGAGAGGCAAGGTGGGGGGGGGGGGGGTTTCTGGATTTTCTCCTCCTCTTTCCTCCCTTTTGGTTTGTCACTCCTCCCAGATCAATTCCACCCATCCATTATGGCAACCAAATATATTTGCCCCCTTGAATCTTGAATCTTGTTTTTGGGGTGACATTGTAAGGAGAAATGAGATGCTAGTCACCCCCAAGTCAAAGGGTTAAAAAAGGCGAAATCTGTTTAATATTTTTGTGAGTACATGAAACAACATTTTGAAAGATGGCATGATTATGTTTATGAAGCAATTCTCTAATTTTCTTTTAGACTATCTTTCTCCGCTACGATCACCCTTGAATGCCAAAAATGGCAGCAAGTTGGGTTGCAAAGTTGCAGAAGAATCTGTGTCAAAATACACATTGTTTTCAACCAAGTTTCTGAGATGGGCTATTGAGACTTTGAAAAAAGTCAAAGCAAAAGGGAAGCACCTTGATGAAATCACAAACTCCTCAAATTTAGGTAAGTGAGAGCTGCAAAATAAGTGTACAGAGTTTTCAAAAAGGATTGGCTATTAGGCAGTATATGGTTAGTTGCATGCATTCTGGGATCTTGGGGCATGCTGCCCACAAAGTATTGTTTCTGGGAGAGGGGATGGCACAGGGGTGAGAGGACTCACCCCCCCCTCCATGTTGTGATGCAGGTTCAATTCCTGGACTTGGCATGAGATGTGGGTTGACTCAGTTTTTGGTTCTTGTCCTCACTCCAAGAGTATTTTCTCCAGGTCTTCCTGTTTTCCTCTCTCTGTAAAAATCTGCAAAAAATTTTTTTTCTTTCTTTTCTTCTATTTACCTCCCTGTCATGGGGAGCATCGCATATGGTCTTAGGCAATAAAGACCCAGTTACCCCCAATTGAGTTGGTTTGTACTTAATCTATTTAAAATGTATGGGCTCTAAAATTCTATCTCATGCATTTGTTTGGAAGTATATGCAAAGTGATATGATAGTTGGTTGGCTAGGTAAACATGAGCTAGGTAGAGATTGAATGGGTGCTCAACCAGCATGAAAATGTAATTTAACCTTAAATATTTTTGTGGATGTTTATGCGAAAATGGCCTTCAAGGAAGTTGTTTGTTCAGGAAATTTGTTGTTTTTTCACAACTCAAAATCAAGGTAGTTTTTTTTATGTTCTAAAATGGTGGCCAGTACTTAAGGAGAACCCTGAATGTTTATGACTTTTTTTGTCCCTTCCTCTCCAAGCATCATGAATATAAAAAAGAGACTTGAAGAAACCTCAGAATTTTTTTTATTTCTTATCTTTGATAATCAATCTCAAAATGACTTTTGTCTCCTACACGAAATATAGTTTCTAGTTGTGTGATAGTGGGAAACAATACACCTGTATACCTTCTTAGAAAACCCCTGATCATTTTGGTGAACGGACAATACTGACTTTAGTAGTAGTAAAATACTAATGAACAACTTCCTTAAAATGGTTGAAAAATGTTAATTTTGTTTGTAAGAGTTCATACTTATCCTTCATTAGAAGTAATGTGAAAATTAAAATGATTACTGACTAATATACAATTCTATGGATTTTTGTTTAGTGAGTATGTTGCTCAGCGACACATTATCTATTCAGAATGGTAAATATCTCAAGTTTATTCCTTCACTGGACCAACTTGGCAAGACAATTTATTTGATTATTGTTCAGCTCATATCTAAGGGTCAGTTTGACCAGGCTTTTTGTCATGCTAATGACTTGCTCAAGTTCATTCAAGTGGTCAAGTCCTGGAAAAACTATGATGGTGGAAAAATGGAGAAGGGGCTCTCTTCACTCTCTCTTCGAATAAATGGATGGTCTCCATTGTCAAATAGAACTCCTTATCTTGTGGAAGGAAAGTATTCTACTGTTTGTTACTAGTCAGTTTGTGAGAGGTGATGGGTGAAGTACAACTGTATGTTGTCATTCAAAGTGCAGTTTTTGATTCACAGTTTTGTTTTCTTCACAGAATTCACATTCTGAGAGAATGTGTTACAGTTGCACAGCAAGCAAGCAAGGTTATTCACGATGCTCTTGAAGACCCTGATATTCCTTTATCTCTTAATGAGCTGTGATGGCTGGGTAGTACTGTTTACAATGTAGGCTGTGTGTCCTATCAAAGCGACTGTTTTACTGATGGAGTGCCATTGCTGGCTCTTGCCTGTGATGAGTTAAGAATCTGTAGCTTTGGAGCTGAAACAGAAGAGAAAATCATTGTCCAAGCTGAAGAGGTAAAGTCTGTTCAATTGATGAAGGTACTATAATTTAAAGTTTATTGAAATAATTAATAGTTCAGTTGAACTATGGTTTGACCCTATACATGAGAGTTTTCCTTGCTGAAAATGTTACATTCAAGTATTGTTTCAAGACTGTCTTATGGGAAGCAGGTGTTCTAAGCTAGAACAAGGTCCTTTCATACAGTCAACAACTGCCAGAATTCGACAAATTTCTTAATTACTGGTAGCTAAACACATGTAGAAGTAAAGAACAACCCAGCACAGGAGTATAAAGGGGTTTTGGAAGACTTTAAGGGAAACTTTGACAAAAAGTTTTGTGCTGAACTTTTCAACTTACTAGCCAAGTGGCCAGTGACATCTTAGATGTTACAGCAATTTTAGTTTGTTTACTAGCCAAACTGGCTGTTGGAAATCAGAAACCACTAGCCAAAACTGAATTTCCACTAGTCTGTGGCTAGTTGGCTACCATTAGTGTGGAGCGCTAGAGGGGAGTAACCTTTTCATGAACTGGTATTCTTTCTAGGGGGAATCACCAACACTCCTAATCAGTTCATGATTCTGAAACTGAAATAAGCTGTGACAAGATAGGCCTTCTAGCTCATGAGGTCAATTTGCTATGGCTACAAACATGAAACAGGTTTGCGATGAACCAAATAGGAACAAGGGTGGGTAAGAGGGGAAAACTTATTACTCTTTCACTCCCAAGATTTCATTCATAATTCTCCTTAGTGTCTGCTTCACAATTTCTATGATCTAAGTTTGGAGAATTTGGTATTAGCTTAACTTATAATCCCTTTATCAATTGGTATTTGTCTTTATTCTCATTACTTGTCTGTTTGATATAGTGTTGATACAGTAAGGAGAAATTCTGTCTTGGTCACTCATGGGAGTTAAAGGGTGAATGTAGAATAAGTTGCTGATGACAAATCTAATTTTGGCTAACAATGACATGGTGAGTTTTGAAAATGTTTATTTGGCAATGTTTGAAAAATACTTTTCAGGTGAAGCTACTCACAAAGTATGCCTTGCTAGTTGACTGTCAAAGAAGAGCCGGAAGAATCAGGGATGCACTAAAGACTGCTTCAACTGTGGTCCTGGTAGCACTGAAAACAGCCTCTGATGCCCACACCCTAAAACAGCCAGTCAGACAATGGGTCTCAGTGAAACATGAGCTGGTGAAGGATCTACAGGAGGGAGAAAAACAGTCTGAGAGATGCAGGTTTGCAATAGAGTTCAAAATAAATATTAGTATTTTGATGTCGATTAACTTAAAGCTTATGAGTTTTAAGCAGATGTCAGATCATAATGTGTAAAAAAAAGGTTACAAGAACTCCAGAAAATTGGTTTTAATTTGTTTAAACTTGATCAAATACATGCATGTTGTTTTCATAATCAAACAGAACATACATACATGCAGCAAATATAAAGATTATTCCATGGGAAGTGCCCTCAAACGATTTCTATTCACAAGTTGCGATGCATCAGAAAAGGGAGGAGTGAGTTTTTTATGCATTGCAGCAAGTGAATAAAAATTATTCAAGCACTATCATAACATAACCGTTGAAATGTGGCAGATTCCTCACCTCAATACACCAAAATCCTAGTTTTTGGCTCGTTCAAGGCTTCAAAAGGATCAGATAAAATTAATTTAAAGAGGGAAGAAAAAAATGGGGGGAATTCTAATATTTTTAAGGTTGACTCTGGAGAGATAAGGCATAGTGATAAAAAAAGACAAAATGATATAATCATTATGGTGTTGAAGAATTACATAATTAAAGTAAGATTGAGTAAATTGGAAACTGTCTGAAGAAATTTCTTGGTTCTTTTTTCTTCTCAGAACCCTATGCAGTGCATTTGCAGAGCAAGAAGATGCAAAAGATGTAGAAGGAAGCCAGCTCTGTTTTGTTTTGCAGGAAGAGCTTGCTTGTTACAAGACCAAAAGGTAACAAAATACTTTCTTTTACATTCTGACTTCTTATGGTTTCCCCTTTCATAAGTGAAGTACAACTGTACCTGCCAAAATGTTTCATTGAATTGTTCCAAACTTTTTCAGCTATGACACAGCAGTAGGGCAAATTGCTGTAGTTCATATATTTTGAACTGCGGTATGAGATACGTATGATGCACGATCCTCGCAGTAGATAGCGCTATTTAAGCAATAGCGCTATCTACTGTGAGGATTGTGCATCATGCGTATCTAATACCGCAGTTCAAAATATATGAACTTCATATATTTCATTGTATACTTACAATTGTTCACCGCCTTTGAGCCACCTCACTTGAAATTTCAGCCAGTAGCCTAACTTCTTAGCTACCAGCCTGAAAGGCCTAGTGCTGTTGGACAGGATGTTAGTCAATGGCAGGCAGGGCTCCAATTTAATTTTTGGATCACTAACCCTTCGGGTTAGTAGACATCTTTTTTACTAACCAAATAATAAAGTTTGGTATCCAAGCTCACAAGTTACGATATCTCAAATACTGAACATTTTGATAATAACAACTAGGACAAATTAAAGAGTAGCTGAAATTGCATAGTGACCTCAAAAACGTAGACAATTATCCACCTACCGGTATTTTATTTCCCTCTTGTTTACCATGATTAGTCAAGAACAGTACATCTACAGCATTCTCTAAAAAGAGTTAAAGTTGACTTAACAACTTGAGTATTCTAAGTATTCCTCTGAGAGTCGGGCCTACGTGCTCTTTGCCCTGAGGTCTACTGATGTTTAAATATGTTAGAAAATTTTACTCACCATGTCGGGTTAGTTGGACAAATTTTTAGTAACCAAACGTTGAAAATTACTAACCATTGGTTAATGGGTTACCATTAATTTCGAGCCCTTGCTTGTAAATCCACAGCATTTAAGTTGCTATTACCAATCCATACTCATGGTTGGAAAGGGTCAGTATGAAACTAGAGTGGGTTGCCTGAGAACAAAACACAGTGGTCTTGGTTAGGACTCCAAAACAGTCCTCTTAAATTGGAGTTCAGCATGGTAACCATGGATTGACCAAGTCTCCTATTAATTGTGAAGAATTTTTATCATCTTCTTATTGAAAGGACAAAGTTGGTCATTCAAACTGTCAGTTACTTTTATTAAAATGAATCTTTACTCAGCAGACACCTTGATGGGCAGGGACAAAAAAAATTGATCCCTTTCAAGTACATCAAATCTGCATCAAAAGAAACCTAGACCTGCGATGAGCAGACACTGCAGGGCTCGACACTAATAGTAGCTGAGTTTCTTTAGATCTGCACCGCAGTACTGTCAAGAAGCTGGGGAGACTCTAGAGCAGTTATTGGACTCAACAGATAGTCAGGATGAGGAGAAAAACATGCATTCACGTTTGCTGGATAGACTTGGTGCTGCATATTTATGGCAGGCTTTGCTTGAGCACAAAGATGCAGTAAATGAGAGAGCAACTTCAGCAAGGCCAGAGCTTTCTGACAGTTATGAAGGAGAAGAGGAAAGTACTGGAAACTTTTTTGATTAAGATCTGATCTGACAATTTGATGACCCACCCAGGTCTCAAATTTGGATTTCTTGAGGTCGTGCTGGCTGCAGGCTATCTGTTAGGCCACTGAGTGTGCCTCCAACAAAGAGACGCACTGGGGCAAGAAGTTGATTTCAGTTAATTTGAAGTCTAGAGTGAACATTACTTATACAGATTTTATATTGTTCCTTGTTCAACACATTTTCAGGAACAAATTGTTGTCTTTGATGAAATGTCATGTGCCTGTTTTACAATAGACATGAATTTTGTAGTCAGTTTTTCTACAACAACAACATACTGTACCTGTACGTGTACATGGAGGATCGTGCAGAAGGGAAAGGGGCCCTGACATTGCACCTCCGGTGCATCCCCAAAAGCACCTCATTCCCTCAAAATATCAGACTGTCAAATGAAATGTTGGTGTAACTTTTCAGATAGAAGATATCTGCCTGGAGCAACCATTTATGGAATCACTTTGTGCAGCTTTGGAAATGTGGACGTCACTAAGGACCAAATCACTGCAACAAGACACCAGTGGAAAGGTAAATGTTTCCTGGAAAAAGCATTTTAGGGCTATGTAATATATTTTTTTACTTTAATTTCCAAAACATTAATATTTTTTCACTGGCAGTGAGAATTCTTTATTTGAAAACAAGTGAAACTGTAAAATTCCAAGAACAGTTTTCTTTCATGGGGAATTTGTTGTGAGAACTAAATAGGTATCAGCTTTTGATACTTTCAGACGTTTTACGATAGGTACTTAAACAATTTGAAAGATGTGCCATTAAAGATTTATGGATTACTAAAATTTAAATGCTGTGCTAAGTCTGCACTCAAACAGAGTGCCCACCCAGCCCGAGGTTATCCTGGTTTCCATTGAATTCACCCTTTAAATCCCAAGACCTAATCACTAATTCTCCCCTCTAGCTGCTACACATTTCCTTGTAAATAAGTTATAAGAATTTGGTGTTAGATCAAGAGAACAACTTCTACATGATAAGTTCAAGTATTCTCATTACCTGTTGAATCATGTATGGGCTTTAAAGGGAGAAGATACATGTTTAAATCATTTCTGGGAGTTAAAGGGCTAAGCAACTAGGCGTATTACTACTCCCCCAAGATGGGATGCTAGTCCATTGCAAGGTTATCCCCTTCCCCCAGCATTTTATCACTTGGCAGGCTTTTTATCTGTACTCCTGGTTACAGAGAGGCACGTGATAGAAAAGAAAGCTGTGTTTTGCCCAAGTGGACACAGCAAAATGACCCAGCCAGTTCTCAAACCCAGACCTCTTGACCCGCAGTGCAGCATACTAACCATTGGGTTACTGCATCTCCCACTGTATACAATACATTTAATCTTGCATGAATGTTATTCTCACTGAATTTTTTTTTTTATGTTCTAGGTTGACCTGGACCATCTTATTAATCCTGAAGAGACATATCATTACTTGCTTATCACTGCTGAAATGTTTGGGCTTTTAAAACAGGTGAAACCTGCTACGTACTTTCATTGGTGACGATTTGGATTTCCCACAGGCAATTAACTGTTCATGCAGTCCTGTCACAACATGACCATGGCAATAGAAATGTTAAAAAAAATGTTTCGGTACAAGAAATGACAGCAGTTTTAAGAGATTTAAGTATTTGAAGGAAAAGGCTATCACTCAACAGAAAAGAATGATTTTCTCCAGTCAGGTCTTTTTTATCTCGACTGGTAAATTTTTATACAGTGAGGATCCTTGCCTTTGTTATCAGTGGTGTAATGAATAATGTAGGTTCTGCATTGTTGGAGGTTATTACAAGATAATTTGGTTGTATCAACTGGGTTAATAAATATTAATTGGCCGCAGCAAAGAATTTCTAAAGCTGATATTCCAAGGTTAAGCCCTTTGTCAGAGCAAATGGTGAAGGGTTAATACTTGAAACATCAGCTTCAGAAATTGTTTTCAGCATCCGATTGGCATGTACATTATCAACTCAGCTGATGAAACCAAATTATATGTACTTATAATTCCACCCCCCCCCCCCCCATCTGCCCCATCTGATGCAGCACAACATATGGGTATCTTCAAAAAATTAAGCATGTGGGAACATCTTCCATTGCACCACTCCCTTCCCAGGATTAACTCTGCTACCCTTAGGCTTAGGCAAGTTAAGCCAATAATTTATATCCGCTTTGCAATACTGAGCGTTTTAAAAATTCTTTTATTAATAGACTTGGTTTTAAGCATAACTTGGCTGTAAGTAATTAATACACATTTTAGCCCATTACACTTTATATGTAACACTTGATATGTATTTTATCAGTGAAACTATTTACTATTTTAATTTACAACAGTTTCCCATCAGAATCTTACCCCCTTTATTCATTCAATGAATGAATTGTTTTCTTGCAGCCCTTAAAAAAAGCTAGTGCTCTTTGCATGGCTGCCAGTATATCCCAATCAGTTGGTACCAAAGATATGCTGGATAATGGATTGTGTGCCCTAAGTGATGCTGTTCACTCATTGTGTGACATTCTGGACTTGTCACATGCTTCAATTATTCTGTCTCATACAAGTAACCTGGTTGATAGATTTGAGCCCTGCAGTACTTCATGGGTTCAGTTCTTGTTGGCCAAGAGTCACTATTTGCTAGTCACAGGAAAGGTATGAAAAATCAAAATCATTATTAACCCTATCACTGCTTTAACTAACTCTACTTACTGTCTGCCAAACACTTCTCGTGATGTAAGTTTGGAAAATTTGGTATTGGATTAACTAAATAATCCTCTACAATTGATTTTTTTCTTTATTCTCCTCACTTGTCTGCTTGACATTGTACTGATGTTGTAAGGAGAATTCCTGTCTTGGTCTCTGACATGGGAGTCAAAGGGTTAAACAAGCATTCATCATGCAGGCATACATGTATACGTGGTACTCTAGCTCCATGTTGGTGATTTTTCTTTGTGCTGAAGAACTTGGAATAGCTTTAGGCAAGGAAACTGTGGGCCAGCTAGCCTCTGAGAGCAGCTGGGAAATCCAATTTGTATAGTAATGACATGATTTTGAGTGCAATTTGGAATAAATAAGCACGAGTAAATTTTCTCAAAGACTAACAAAATTGCATGAGCCCATAGGGTGAGTGCAATTTGTGATCTTTGAAAACATTTACAAGTGATTATTTATTCCAAATTGCACGAGAAAATCATGTGATTATGTATTAATAATATACATGAAAAAATATGAGGTAGCTTCTCATAACTACGCGGAAGAAAAGCGCATGCATCACATGCAAAAATAATTTATTGAAATCCTGCAAGTGACATTGACCTTGACATTGACATTGACCAATTATTCTGACCAATCAGAATGTCTGGTTTGTTTCTTTCTTTGCACTGAATTAACCCTCTTCTGTACTGAATTAACTCTCTTCTGCACTGAATTAACTGAAAACTGCGTTCATCTTAACCAATCAGAACTGAGAAATTTTTTCATGTATATTATACAATATACGGTATAGGAGGAAATACCAATTAAACAGGTCTATAATAGTCAGTACGTGTAAACACGGGATTGTTCAGTTTGTGATGTGTGTGTCAGTCGTGGTTTTCATTGATTAATGTTGAGTATGCGGAAGGGGAGGTCTCCCTGAAGGAAGCACTGCAGAGTGAAGTCTTCACACACAAGAGTTACAAGTCCCACCTGTTGAAAGCCAGATGGAAATCAATTTGCTGTGAATATGCAATGCTCCCACCCACAATCCACAAATTTAAGATAACAGTTGGTAAGTTCACTCTTCTTCTTTGGAAATTCCTCTTTCCAAAACTTAGATCTACTCTTCTCCACAGTTATTCAGTAACTTTTTCATAATGGAAATGGGAATTTAGCAGTGGATATTCCATAAGATGGCTCTTCTTGTCCACTGATACTAGGTCTAATTGGAATTTGGAGTGTTTGTTTTTGGAGACCCCTAGAAAGATCCTTGGAGTAAGGAAAAAAACTAACAACAAACTCAACCCACATGTGACACCAGGTCCAAGAATTGAACTAATGGGAGGCGAGTGACCTCACCACCGCTCAATCCCAGCTCCCCAATATTGATTTTTTATTTCATTGTTTTCATAAACCGTCGCCAAGTGACCTGTGAAAATTTAGGCAGACTTAGTACCAACAAAACAGTCTGTTCAACCAGATAATTTTTGATCAGTGAATCAATTCATGAGTTTATGAGTAATTCCCAGGTGACAGTTATTTTTTTTAGTATTATCATTGTTGAGATCCTCTACTTGGTTCACTGACTCCTGGAATGGGCTATGGATGCACTTCATAAACTAACACAAATGGCTGAAGAAATCTTTGGTTTAGATGCGTTTTGTACTGGCAAACAGATACACAAGCAAAAGGAAAATTTGTTGGGTAAGGTGATTGAGGAATTTTTGTTTCCTTTTATTCTTGACACAATTCTGCAGAGCCCTGCTTGCAAAGTAGTGCCCCTGATTTCTATGAGCTTCTACTAGGGACAATGTGTTCTGATGACTGGGATAATACAGGGGTTTCATTAAGGGCCAGGCACCGGGCAAATTGACCGGTTGTGAGGACGGTTTTGCCCACCTGATTTGACGGTCTGGAGGAAAGTTTATCTTATAAAGAAGTTCAGTTCAAAGAGTTTTGCCCGCCTGTGAAAACCAGTTTCCCTCCTGCAGAAAACATTAATGAAGCCCCTGATAATATATACCTAAATCATGTGGTTGGCAATACCTTGCAATCCTAATTCAGGCTTTGAGATAGAGTTGTGCTTGTAATTGGATGTGTTATTATCCTGATTAAAATATAGAGAAAAGTGCAATCAAACTGGCCTGAAACATGGGAGAGTTTTCTTCTGTTTTATTATTAAACTTTTAATCACATATTTTGGCATCTATTCCTTTTGTTTGTGCAGATTTGCTAGCCACATCAGAAAGTTCTGGCCAAAACCTTTCTAGTTTGTCAATCCTAAATGACTTGCTCTCATCCCTGTTACAAGTTGGTCAGCTGTATGCTCATCAGGGAGCTGTGAGGGAAGCTTTGAGGCAGTTTGTGGATGGTGTTGCACTAGCAAGGCAATTTTGCCTACCATACAGGTGATTTATTAATGTTTAGTAAAAGCTCTGTTAAACTTTTGGACCCACACTAGATCAGAAAGTCAAGGAGCATCAATCCAAAATTTTAGATGAGAGAATTTTGAGGATAATATTAACTGTCCTTGTCTGTTACTCTTAGACATCAAGCTGTTACCAGAACAGGAAAGAGAATAAAGTAAGATCTTAAAAATTGTTTGCTGAACATGAAGTTGTGCTGAAAATGAAGGGTTAATTTCTTTTGTTTTATTCCCCTGATGTGAATTCAACATTGAATTAATCTACTGGTAATTGGTAAATTTGCCTTGTCCAAACCAGCAAAACAGTTATTTTTCAAATTTTTTTCTTTTTTTTTTTTTTTGCAATTACGGCAAATGTATAAACAAATTTCATTTCAACTTCTTATGTCCCCATAGAGCAAGATATCTTAGCTATAGTAAAGATGCCAAAGGGGAATTGTTTACCTCTAAAGATTAATTTGGAACTAGTTTTTAGAAGACTCATCTAGACTACAAAGATAATGGCAAAGTTTACATCCTTTTTGTTAATTTAAGTTGAAGTTTCAACTCAAATTACCGTATTTACCCGTGTATAAGTCGACTCGATGTATAAGTCGACCCCCGAAAATCCTGAGAAATTGCCAATTTTATCGTATATCCTTTGTATAAGTCGACCCTAATTTTTTTGAATTATCAAGTATCTTTTAGGATGAAATGTGAGCGAAAGTCAAGGCTGAGAGAGGAAAAAACAGCAAAGATTCTTCACTTGTTATCGAGCGTGCCGCCATTTTGTTTGCTGAGCAACCTCCCCTGCTTCTCATTCCAGGCACTGGTAACAAGCCACAACAATTTTCCAGCTCTGGCCACTGACAGGTTTTCCCTCGATCAGCACATTTTGACTTCGGCATTTGAGATAGCTTATCAGCATTCTTTCTCCAGTCTCTAACCAGCTTCTCGTTCACATTATACTTCCTGGCGGCCGCACAGTTGTTCGTTTCTTCAGCAAATTTGATGACTAAAAGCTTGTACTTAGCGGAGTATTTCATTCGTTTAGGCATGTTGAGAATCGTTTGAAGAGATATAACTTATAATTGTTGCGAGTTGCTCGTAGTTCTGAAAATTGTTTATAAAGCCGCTCTATTGAATCTGACAACATTAGACCAGAAAGGTGTGATATCACACCTATTGAAAGCAATTGAATGGACTTGTGATATTTTAGCGTCAATAAGCAACGCGTAAACAATCAATTGAAGTTGATTTTTATACCCGGTGTATAAGTCGAGGTCGAATTTTTAGGGTGTAAATTTGGTCAAAAAAGGTCGACTTATACACGGGTAAATACGGTAACCGAATGGAAACTAGGGATGGTTGAGTGGCAAGAGCACTCACCTCCCTGCTGTTCCACAGGTTCAATTCCCAGACCTGGTGTCATATGTGGTATGTGGGTCGGTATGTCCTTGCTCCAAGGGTTTTTATACAGGTTCCTTGGTTTTCCTCCCTCCACAAAAACCAACATTTCAACATTTCACTTTAAACCAGTGGACAAGAAGAACCACCACATGGAATGCTGCCAGCTAAATCCCATTGTCATTAATAATATTTTTATTAGTAAGTGTCCTTTGTTTGTTGTAGGTCCTCATAGATTCGTCATTTTGCTTGTCAAGAAAAGAAACTGCTGAAGCACTGATTGAAATTACTGCCATGGATGCTACCTTACCTTCTTTTGAAAAAGTAAGAACAAGAAAATTTTTGTTCCAAGCAAAGAATTCATAATCAAGTGTCTAAAGTAAGTTGGAATTTCACTGCTTTTGTCGAAGCATAGGGCTAACTCTTCACTCTAATGAAGGGCTTAAGTCAGATTTAGCAATTACTTACATTAACTAAATTGTAATTTGGTCCTCTTGTGTTTCCTAGACATAGCAACCCTCTGGTTTTTTTCTTCTCAACCTGTATTGCAATAAGCTGTTGTGATTATTTTTGTTTTGATTATTTGGTGTTTGATAAAATTGCACTCTATTGGTTTATCATCGTCAATTGCCTGACAGGAGAATGTGTTTAGTCTTAGCAACTAGAGACAAAGGGAGGTTCCTCAGCCTTGGCCCTTAAGTAATCATCTCTCATTTCATGTTCTCTCACATTGCATGTTTCAGCTACTTGATGAAGTTCAGAACCTCACTGACAAGCTATTTGAAGATACAGACAAGAAAAGCTGCATAAACAGGTTCGAGGGAAGATAAAGGTTAATTTTCTTTCTCACCTTCATTACTTGTACTCTCGAGAAATTATTGATGACAACAAAATTCCTTCTCAGGTCTGGAGGTCACTCTGCAGAGAACATTCCTCGTCATCCTGTAATCCTAACTCTTGGAAAAGTAAGAGCCAGCCTTTTTAGGTCTTACATTTGTTTAGTAATCAGCCATTAAATGTATTCTAGCTCTAGCTCTGAAGACCTGAAAACTGAACAACCAATATGTGGGTTCTTTGTAAATAGATGTTGGTGAACTGTCAAGGAATCAAAGCTTAGCCAAACACAAGGGTGGGGGAAAAGGCATCTGTAATGGACTGACATTCCATATTAGTTTAAAAAGTGGTCATATGCAACATTAGTTTAATGGGTACTGGTTGCTCACCATTATATTCAAAGTGTTCAGACACTAAAGTAGATTTATGGGCATGCACACATATGCTGTAATTGCAAGATGTGTGCCTAAATTGTGGTAGCAGATCTTACTTATCAACTCATTCAGTATTGGGACATACTCTTCTACAATATTTGAAACCAGAGTCAATTTCTGGCATATTTATACATCAAACTGATCTGTATTTTATGATTCATAGGATATTCAGCATCTTCCATGGGAAAGCATACCGATCCTGTTTGACCAACCTGTGACAAGGGTCCCATCTCTGCACTTTCTCTTTTTCCAGGTACACATTCCATTAAGAGGTCTTTGAAAGTTTGAAGACCTGACTTGTTTCTCAAACAACTGTCATGTTTTCTCCCAGAACCATATTGATTTTTATCTCTGCTATGCTGTCAACAGTGGAAAGAAATTTATTTTAATTAATTATATCAACCCTGATGCCCACTGATTGAGTAAACCATGGTTTGGGTTAGACCTTGTGTAAAGAACTGGCTCATTTGGTTTCTGGAGCATAATTCTCCCTTACAATAATAGTTTTGTAATTTTAGGAAAAGAAGTTGTGATCTGATACAAAAAAAGTGTCATTTCATTATCTATTAGCCAAGGTAAGCATACAGGAAAAATTGTCAATTGATTGAATAGAATGAAGGTCTTTTGAAATGTGGTTGCCTACCACAACAACTTTTGTGCCAGATTCTTAGCTTTTAATACCTTGATATTCATTGTCAGTTAATATTTTTTTCTGCATTTTTCTTGATAGTTATCGTGTCAAAGACAGTTGCCTGAGATTGATCCTGAGAAAACATTCTATGCATTCAATCCTCAGAATAACCTGCCCAACATCCAGAAAATGTTTCAGAAGTGGTTTGAAAGGTACAAAACACAAGCAAACGATTGAAGCAAATGAAACAGAAGAAAGACCTGATGTTGTGTTTCTTATATATTAAACTAGGCTATACAAGTTGATAGAGGTAACACCAATATATTATAAACTGAACAAATAGATTCAATGTTGCTGTGTGTCTGTTTAGTAATAGATCACAGATGACATCAAAATGTAGTAAGAACAAAAAGTGACACAGGAAGCCCAGCCAAGTGTGTCACTGATTTTGGCATTTTGGCAACATGTAATGGTTTTAGAGGATAGGAAAGCAAAATGTTGTTGATGGTGACATTACTCTTGCACCTGTTTTTTAATAGATCACAAGTACGAACCAATCAAAATGCTTGTATAATCCAGCTTATATGAATAATTGTTGTCACTTGCAGCGAAGATGGATGGCAAGGTATCACAGGAAAGGCTCCCACACAGGAAGAGTTCAGGAGTGCTTTAACTGACCATGACCTGTTCATGTGAGTTATTGTAAAGGCTCCAGTAAGGGGCCTATTGGCCCACACAGCCAACTAGGAGTATTACCATTCACCCCCCCCCCCCCCCTGACAATTCGGCAGAAGTCATTTGTCCTTCTGGGTGAAGAGAGGCACTGTGAGAGTAAAGTTTTTTGCCCACAAAGACTTAATATACTTCTGTTTCATAGTGAGGGTAAAGGTCAAGTGATGGGAGAATTAGGTTTTGCAGTAAGCCTTATTATCAAAGCATGAATGTTTGGAATTCAGAAATGGATCGTTCTTGTCAACAAAAAGCACTAAAAAAGTTTTGTTTTTTGTTACAGGACTTAGGTCTTGCTCAAAGTGCAGCAACTGCTACTACCACTCCTACACCAATGGGTTCACTTGCTCATCAAATTTATAGAATAATGTGCAATAAAGGATATGCTAAGCTAGACTTTTCATCTGTGTTCCAGTTCCTGAAGGAAGATCAACATTGAGATAGTTTATTTATGTTAGGTATTTTTTTTAGTTGACACAATTTTAATGCGAGGCAATTCTGGAAGAATAGGTTGTTTTGCCATGCTAATTTATTTGTAAACTAGTTGCTCTAGGTGTGGAGAATAGCAGACAAAAGTACTGTTAAAGGTGACTTGGAGATGTCACGAATGATTAGGTTTTCACTCCCCATGTCTGGAAATTTGGCTTGATGCAAACAGATATACCTTTAATAGAGGCTAAATGGGGCCAAATGGCCTCATTATTTACTATACCATTCATCCATTCATGTCAAAAGCAAAATGAAAGGAAAGTGGTCTTCTGATCAAAGGGTGTCAGCGAATTTTTAGGTGCTTGCTGTAGTGTAAGTTACAAAAAAAATTTCTAAACTTTTACACAGTAAATTTTGGTCCATGTCATCTGTAGTTAACTTCAAAAAGACAGACATTGCCATATCTGAGGCCAGTTGAAACATTTGTGCATCAACTTGATGAATTCATTTTGTAACTTATACCCCATTCACACCAGAAAACTTGTTTAGTTAAACCAGGTTTAACTAAATAAAAATCAGAAGCAGAGAACTGAAAAACTAAATTTTCCACGAGATTCAAGCAATTCCTAAATTGTATTTTCAATGTGCCACATTTGAAGTTAACCAAATATTGATTTGAGCAGCTTCTATGGAGCTGTTGTGTTAAACCATGTTTAACAAAACAGCCTTAAAGCATGTTTAGGCTTTGGTGTCAATGGGGTATTAGTCATCCTCAGCGTTACCACTGGTCATTCCAGGTGGTTCAATAATCTTCACCAAGGGATCAGATTAATAATTTCTTTACCGCTCAGCAAACAGTATTATTTTTGCCATTGCACTATTTTGATACAGCATGCCCAATATAGCCAAGGTGTCGAGTACATGTATACACAAAGTTACTTAGGGTGGTTGTTTTCAGGATCTACTGAAACAGTTCTTTTTATTGATTAACATTTTGATCATTGCATGACTGCAAGAAGTTGCCACCTCGGTGGTCTGTCACTGGCCTTAAAGCATAAGTATTAACCCTTTCACTCCTGAAACCTCAACAGTAACTCTCCTGGATTTTCAAAGGCTGGATAGTACTATTCACAGAATAAATCTCTACTGGGCGGGTAGTGGAGTGTGTTTTGTTAACCATTCTACACTGAATTGCGATGTATCTGTTGGATATGGTTTTTCACCCATTGAACAAATAGACTTTGGTTTTAAGGGTAAGGCTTGCTGATTGGTTTTATGCTGTTTTTTAACGTCCTTGGCAGCCATCCTTTCAAATGTCTGGCAAAAATGGGGAAGCTCTGTGTGAAATCCCATTTAATGCCTGTAAAGGGTTAAAGCAGTTTGTTAGCTCAGCATTGACCATGGAAAACAGCCATTTCAGTGGGTGTTTCCTGTATCAATAAAGATCTAAAAACAGACAGGTAAACTACCAGAAATTTAATTTTGTACTGTTAGTTCAAAACATAAATAAACTGGCAAATTTAATTCTTTATTTAGTATGAAATGTGATACATAATACTAATTAATATTTTACAATTGTTGAGCACTTTGTTTCATTCTTCACATGCACAGAAATGTGTCCATACCCATCTTGGAGAAAACAAAACAGGACTCTAAAAAATTGTAATTCAAGAACATCAAGCCTGACTTCAGTATCTGTATTCTCCACATTTCTCTCTATACATTTCCTTTGTTTAGCAATCAAATCTTAGGTTGAAGATAATTTCCTTTATTCTCATGATCCTAATGAATGATTCGGCAGTATCACTGTGTGGAGATATTAGATGCTGATTACTCTTAAGGGTTTGAAAAGTCAACCAAGGGCTTTCTCTGTTTGTTTGGTCCCCCTCTTCCTTTTTTCCGTTTGTTTTCATGAAGTTTGCTTGAAAACTACTTCTCTTTCACCATAGCAAACCTTTCAACAATCAACAAAAATGCACATTTGCCTGATTTTCACAGCTACATATGAAGATATATCTTTAAAATCGAAGTTGACACTCAAGCAAGAATACTTGCATTTCCAAGGAGAAACTCACTTTAGATCTTTAAAATTAAGTAAAAAAGGGTTGCTTTTATATTGTTGCATTAACTTCGACAAAATTAATGAAAATACACATTTGAGAGGAAACCTGGAACTATATATTTACATGAATAATTACACTTTATTGAGGCAACAACACCATCATCATCATTTCAAGCTCAATTATTAAAACAAATATTGACACTAAAATTATTAGGTACCTTCTTGGAATTCATTCTGTTATGAATTGTATCCTTTTCCATTTTTTTCACAATTGATACAGATATCAGAGAAATCCCTTAATATGCAAGCTAAACTTTAATTGCCAATGTAAAACATTAATATACAGATGACACATTTCTCAAATTGTTCCCAATTGATGATATAATAAGGTAAAATGGTTACAAACAGTTAATAACTGTAACCTTGGTTTGTTATTTGACAAAGCAAATTTTGTTATGTATTCCTTGGATATATTGGTACTGACACGATTTCAAAAAAAAGTTAGTGCGATAGAGAATAAGACCTGTAGTAGAACAGGAAAAAAAAGATAATGTCCCTCTCTGTTTCAAATGGGTTTCTTTCCTGTACAACTTAACAGGATTGTGGGACAAAGTATGACAAACTGGCTCTGCTTAAACTGATCGGGTACTTTCAGCCCATGTAGATTTAGCACCTATTGGATATGGTAGTATACAGTTAAGTGCTCTATCAGCATTAAAATTGTATGCACTACCATTTCCAAACACACTCTGCACAATGCTTGTCCTCTTTGCCACACAATCAGCACTAGTATGGTAAATAATTTGCTATTGCTTACTGGAACTAGAGATATTTTAGTATATAATCCTTGGTTAACCATTCTGTTCCTTGGTGTAAGCTGGAAGGCCATAAACTACAGGAGATGCTCCTATCAGATATTTCAGTTTACAAGCTTGTCGCGACTGGCTTAGTACTTGTGGTAACGAGAAACAAGACCCAGATTGAAGCCACTGTTTCAGCAGCAATTCACTGAAGCGATCAATGTCTTTGTCAGTAACATCCCACAAGTTAGCAACGATGGCTGGGCTGAAAGTGAATACATTATAAATAGATTACATGCTACATATCTATACAGTGAACCATAGAGTAGAGCTATGGTCTTTGAAGAATAACTAGTTCCTTGAGGGTCTGGTCCAAGAAAAGGGAGTGCCCAACCTATAAGGAAAGCAAAGTTATACGAGTTTCCCAATGACAAAGGTCAATAGCAGTTGACATTTGGGTTCAAATCAGGACTTGACACTAATGGTAGCCAACTAGCCACACACTTGTAGAAATTCAGTTTTGGCCAGTGTTTTTCGATTTCCACTAGCCAGTGAAGCTAGCAAACAAACTGAAATTGTCATAACATCTAACTTGTCACTGGCCACTTGGCTAGTAAGTTGAAAAGTTAGTGTTGAGCTCTGTCAAATAGAGCCAGAGGTTTCACTAAAAGCTGGTTATCAGCTGTCTATCACTGCCCATGAGTCCTCTTACTGCTGTCTATTGAGCCTGCGAGCTGGCTCTCATGTTTAAGTCTTGCCTTAGGACCCCTTTTCCAAGGACAGCTACCCACTACTATAACAACAGCTGCTTAAGCAAAAAGCTGTTGAAACCTGCAGTATAGCACGTCAGTAAAAGACTTTGTAAGGGTACTAACACACAAGAAATGAATGCCAAAGACATACCAGCCTGCCAGAAGATAGATTAAGGCCATCCCCCTTGGCTCACACTCTCCACCAACCTAATGAATTAAAATAGAGTGGTTACTTATATGCCCCATGCCTAGTCTCAACCAACTACACATCTGAACCAGACAATTGGACACTTCCTTTGCATTTTGTTGGTTTGTCAACAACAATTATGTGATAATGTTTTTCCTTCACGGTCAGGTATAAACTAACCTGTAGTTTTCCCAAACTGCAACCCATAAGCAGAGTAACAGCTCGACAATCCAACCTTTGAATGTCATCACCCTGCAGAAATTCACGCCCAGTGCCATGACCAAAATATCTAGAAAGAATATTGATGCGATGATGAAAGCAACAACAACAATAAAACTTTCTACTGTAGATACCCTTATCTGAAAATGTTTATCGCATCTAGAACTAAGTATGGGATCATGTTTACTGCAGGTGCTCTCCACTGATATATCAGTTGAGAGTCAGTCAACACTTGGGTGACACTTGGTCGATAGTCAGTTGGCACTTGGTTGATGGTTGGTTCACAGCTGGCCGATACTTGGTTGAGACTTGGTCGACAGTTGATGGTCAATATCTTTACCGATACATTGACCGACTGTCAGCCAAATGTCAACCAACATATCGGTCAAATGTTAACTGACTCTCGACAAATAATTATGTCAACCGATGTATTGGTTGAGAGCACCTACAGTAAATATGATCCTTAATAAGTGTAACAGTTGTATTATGGACCCAGTTTAGCAGCTAAGCAACTGCAACTCACGCAAGAGCATCAAATGTCATATAAAAAGGGTCATAGATACTGATTTCACTTCTAAAATAAAAAAAAAACACCATCTCCCCTGTTTCAGTTGTAATTTGCATATAGTTCAGTCAATGTAACATAAATCATTACTGGTAGTAACTGATACAGACATATCAGAATGATAATAACATGGGTCATCCAACCTAATTAGTCACACAAGCAAAATTTCAAGTATGTATAAAAGAAACCCAAAGTACCTTTGTCTCTATCTTAGTCAACTTATTTAACATTTAAGAGTCATGATTCTCAGTATTTCAGCACTGACAGCTCTGCAAATATCCAACCTCTACGACCTTTTAAATTTTCTACTTTGTCAATGGCAGGCTTAGCAATTTTCAGGGTTTCAGAACTAGGGTTTATTTTAGAGGTATGCATATCAGAGGGGTGTGAGGGGAACCTTCTTTTCAAAAACTTTGTAAGAGCCAAATTCTTTATATTCCCCCTGATCTGTTGTATACATTTCTTGGTAGAGAACTTGTAATGTTTAAAGATGGAAGCCGACATTCTCAAATGGAGGAAAATGTCACCAGTACATGACAGTTTTTGTTGGGAAGAAGGAGAGGGGTAAATTGCAGGCTGATGAGAGATAGGAAGCATACCAGAAGCTTGCTGTTCTTGACAGAGGGGGCCCATTTAAAAGGAGATCTACTGGAGTGCTTTTAGTTATTCACATGAACAGGTCATGGACAGTCAAAGCTGATGGGAGACCCTAGAATAGTGCACTGGACTCCGGGTTGAGAGGTCTGGGTTGGAGTACTGGCTGGGTTAGCGTGTCGTGTTTGTGGGCAAAACACTTTACTCTCACAGTGCCTCTCTTCACCCAGAAGGACTAATGGCTTCGCCGAATTGTCGGGGGGGGGGGGGGGTGAGTGGTAATACTCCTAGTTGGCTGTGTGGGCCAATAGGCCCCTTACTGGAGCCTTTACAATAACTCACATGAACAGGTCATGGTCAGTTAAAGCACTCCTGAACTCTTCCTGTGTGGGAGCCTTTCCTGTGATACCTTGCCATCCATCTTCGCTGCAAGTGACAACAATTATTCATATACGCTGGATTATACAAGCATTTTGATTGGTTTGTACTCGTGATCTATTAAAAAACAGATGCAAGAGTAATGTCACCATCAACAATATTTTGCTTTCTTATTGTTTAAAACCATTACATGCTGCCAAAATGCCAAAATCAGTGACACACTTGGCTGGGCTTCCTGTGCCACTTTTTTATTCTTACTACATTTTGATGTCATCTGTGATCTATTACTAAACAGACACACAGCAACATTGAATCTATTTGTTCAGTTTATAATATATTGGTGTTACCTCTATCAACTTGTATAGCCTAGTTTAATATATAAGAAACACAACATCAGGTCTTTCTTCTGTTTCATTTGCTTCAATCGTTTGCTTGTGTTTTGTACCTTTCAAACCACTTCTGAAACATTTTCTGGGTGTTGGGTAGGTTATTCTCAGGCAACTGTCTTTGACACGATAACTATCAAGAGAAATGCAGAAAAAAATATTAACTGACAATGAATATCAAGGTATTAAAAAGCTAAGAATCTGGCACAAAAGTTGTTGTGGTAGGCAACCACATTTCAAAAGACCTTCATTCAATTCAATCAATTGACAATTTTTCCTGTATGCTTACCTTGGCTAATAGATAATGAAATGACAAACATTTTTTTGTTTCAGATCACAACTTCTTTTCATAAAATTACAAACCATTATTGTGAGGGAGAATTATGCTCCAGAAACCAAATGAGCCAGTTCTTTACACAAGGTCTAACCCAAACCATGGTTTACACAATCAGTGGGCATCAGGGTTGTTATAATTAATTAAAATAAATTTCTTTCCACTGTTGACAGCATAGCAGAGATAAAAATCAATATGGTTCTGGGAGAAAACATGACAGTTGTTTGAGAAACAAGTCAGGTCTTCAAACTTTCAAAGACCTCTTAATGAAATGTGTACCTTGGAAAAAAGAAATTGCAGAGATGGGACCCTTGTCACAGGTTGGTCAAACAGGATGGGTATGCTTTCCCATGGAAGATGCTGAATATCCTATGAATCATAAAATACAGATCAGTTTGATGTATAGATATGCCAGAAATTGACTCTGGTTTCAAACATTGTAGAAGAGTACGTCCCAATACTGAATGAGTTGATAAGTAAGATCTGCTACCACAATTTAGGCACACATCTTGCAATTACAGCATATCTGTGCATGCCCATAAATCTACTTTAGTGTCTGAACACTTTGAATATAATGGTGAGCAACCAGTACCCATTACACTAATGTTGCAAATGACCACTTTTTAAACTAATATGGAATGTCAGTCCATTACGGATGCCTTTCCTCCCACCCTTGTGTTTGGCAAAGCTTTGATTCCTTGACAGTTCACCAACATCTATTTACAAAGAACCCACATATTGGTTGTTCAGTTTTCAGGTCTTCAGAGCTAGAGCTAGAATACATTTAATGGCTGATTACTAAACAAATGTAAGACCTAAAAAAGCTGGTTCTTACTTTTCCAAGAGTTAGGATTACAGGATGACGAGGAATGTTCTCTGCAGAGTGACCTCCAGACCTGAGAAGGAATTTTGTTGTCATCAATAATTTCTCGAGAGTACAAGTAATGAAGGTCAGAAAGAAAATTAACCTTTGTGTTCCCTCAAACCTGTTTATGCAGCTTTTCTTGATCGATTCTTACTGGTAAATTTCCTAAATTGTGGAAATGCTCAAAAATTACAGCCTTGTTTAAATCAGGCGACCGGTCAAATGCATCGAACTATCGACCTATCTCTATTTTACCGACACTCAGTAAAATTCTCGAGAAAGCCGTGCATTCCCAGCTGTACCAGCACTTGGTAATTAACAACCTTCTCACAAGGAAACAGTTTGGATTCAGGAAGGGGCTCTCTACTGAATCTGCTTTGACATCATTTGCTGATGAAGTCTTATTGAACATGGAACAAGGTAAACTGTGTGGGGCCGTGTTTTTGGATTTAACCAAGGCTTTCGACACTGTGGACCATCGGACTTTGTTACGCAAGCTCTCCAAAATTGGTTTATGTGAGAACTCGCTTCAGTGGTTCCGCTCTTACATTACTGACAGGAAACAGCGTACATGTTGTGGGAATGAGTTGTCTGATGAATTGCCAGTTACCCATGGGGTCCCTCAGGGAAGTATTCTGGGTCCTCTGCTATTTGTCATCTACATTAACGATTTGCCAAGCGTTCTAGATGCCTGTCAAGCATCACTTTATGCAGATGACACGGTGATCTACTGCTATGGGTCTTCCTCTCAGGAGCTGACTGAAAAGCTCAACCAAGACCTCCTGGCTGTGGCGAAATGGCTGAATGAACATAAGTTAACACTGAATCTGGACAAAACCAAATGCATGCTCATTGGCAGTAACAAGAAGTTACAGAGGAAAATAGCTCTAACTGTTTCAATTTTTGATCATTGTATAAACAATGTTACTTGTTTTAAATATCTTGGAATCTTAATATCGTCTGATTTTTCGTGGACAAATCATGTCGAATACATGGCAGGGAAAGTTAATCAAAGGCTTGGCCTACTTAGACGCATTAAGCATTTGTTACCGTTTAAGGCGCGCATCCTTTTTAATAAAAGCCTTGTTATGCCCTTATTCGAGTATGCTGATTTAGTTTGGGGAGACAAACATAATGTAACTTTAATGTCTAGTTTGCAAGTGCTTCAAAATAAGGCGGCTAAAATAATATTAGATCGACCTCTGTATTCCTCTGCGTCTGATGCGTTAACTACACTGAAGTGGTTAACACTAGAAAAAAGGCGCTTCCAGCGCCGATGCGTACATGTATATAAATGTCTTAATAGTCTCACGCATCACGAACTAACATTAGTCACTCAGCAAGAACAGCATAGTTACAACACAAGAAATAAAGCAAACCTCAAAATTCCATCCGTTAAAAGAAACTGGGGCAAACAAAGAACTGGCTATCATGCTGTAAGTGATTTTAACTCGCTGGACAAAACTATACGAGCCGCTGATAATGTAAATATTTTGAAGCGTAAGATTTTTAATTCATTGATTTAAGTTTTGTATTACACATAAGATACATTAGTTTTTAGTAGCATCTTTTAGCATTTTTATTCATTGTAAATTTTTAATTTTTAATTTTCGAGGTCCTTTTTGTAAACCACTTTTTAGTGAAAAAGTTTCCTCATTAAAGATTGTCATCATCAGTCAATGATGACATTAACTCACGAAAATTTAACAAAAAAATAAAATAAAAAATAAAAAAAAAAATCATCATTATATGAGCTTAAGTCAGGCGTTATTCTGTTCATGAGAGATAACTTGTTGATAAAACTGCAAGCATATGCAATGAACAAATGTTTTCATATTTAATTTGGATACATCTACAAAGTTGAAATGGTAAATTAGCAACCGTAACGATTACAAAAGCTGACGTTTCGAGCGTTACGGATACCCGTTCTTAAATGCACAAAAAATCAGAAAGGTGGAATGGCGAAAAATCAGTCTAGAAAAGTAAAATTCTCAACCAAGCGAATGATTTCCAAATTGAAAAGGCACCGCATGTCGGCGCAAAGTGAGTGTGAATATTTTCACAACTCAATAATTACGTGTATCGCTTCACTTAAAAATCCAACCAGTCTTAATATTCGCTGGAAAATTATCTTACAGACCTAATCTCTTGCTTTGTCTGGAGAACTATTGCTGTTTTTGACGATTCTGAAGGCGAGGGCGACTGACGAACCACGATCGCACTTCGTAACGACGGCCAGCTAAAGTCAGCAAACAGCACAAAACTCTAAACAAAATGATTCCCCTGTACTGCTATTTGTTAAGACGTGGTTTTAGTATTAAAAACCCACTCAAAGGATCAACCATAATAAACAAGGAGAAGTATCATGGATATTTTCCGACCTAAAACCATGCAAAAGGCCGCTGTTTTCATCGAACTCAGTCCACAAAGACTTGGAAGCACTTGGCAGCCTAATGTTGATGACCACGGACCACTGTGACGTCACCAAAACGTATTTCCGCGGTGTCCTCTAGAGGTGACAATGGTCCCAAGTTATACAAATCAGTGCTATCTGGTATGTGTTAAAATTCAATCATGATGCTCTTCGCATAGTAATGTAAAAATAAAAATAAAAAAATGCATGAAAATGAATCAGATGTTGTGATGTAATTGTCAGTAATACGTATCACCTAAAAAAAATTGGTGAGCTGTTTTTGCCCTTGAAGTAATGGAATCTTTTTTCTTTTGGACAATGTTTTTCCACTAGTTTTGCGTTTTGTGCTCTGTTGCACAGTGATGTCCTTCTCAAGGAGCATGCGTTTGGCTAGTGGTTTTGCTACATATTTAATGGCTTTGTTGCCAGTTGAGATGTTCTCTTTGTCATACATAGTTTCAGTTAAAGTTCTTTTCTTGGTGTGACATTTGGATGTATCCTCAACGTAAGATTTATTGCCACATTCCTTACGAGATGTTAAAGTATCATTGCTTATGGCAGCACTCATCAGGTCTCTTTTGTTAGCTGAACTTAGTCCTATCAGAATGTTGAAGGCAGGTTTGGCCCAGCTCATATCGCCACACACTTTTCTATAGCTTTCAAATGGTGTCTACAAGAAAAAGGAAAAAATTAATATAAGCTTTTCTAAGATGCACCTTGAGGAAACATAACATATAATTTGCTGGTGCATTTATTAAGATAACCCTCTTTGAACAAAATAATAAAATAAAAAGTGTCTTTACTTAGATTTCACCTTGATTAAATTCACTGGACGGTTTACCAGTATCTTACCTTTTCAGGTTTGTGTTTTGGTGGCTGATCCTTGTGTGGTGTGACAGCTCCTTCTGAAGACTCCGAATCAGGTGTTCTAGCAAGAAAAAATTAATCATGTCACTTAAAACTTCTCTTAGGACAATAAAAATTTACTTAGAATTGTACCTCACAGGCAAAACTGGGGCTGCATACAACTTGCCAAGGTTTTCTTGATGCAGAAATTACTACCTACTGATTTATTCTGTTAAAGTGGAGAGACAAATTGTCTCTCCACTTGGTGCCAGGAAAATTTCTTGCTAGGAAGACGAGAGAGTGACAACATCTGCACCAGTGCCAGCTGGTCTACTACTAAGCTAGCTTAGAGCTTGCCATGCGATGTCTAAAAGTCCCAGAGTTTTTCAATACTGTTCCACCTTACCTGAACTGACTAAGTGTAGATTATAATTTTGATTTTCCACGAGGTATTTCTGGTGTCATCAGAGCACACCTCAAGTCCCTTGTGTCATATTCTTGGAGACAACTTTTCTAGTCGTGCTCATCTAATACAGCCTGAATCAGGAAATACACATTCATTCCTGCCATGGATGACTTTGCTTGGCCACCATCACATATTTTGCAGCTTAGTTGTTCCACCTTTTCTTTCAGAGATTCCACAGTTTTGGCAATACTTTCATTTGTAAAAACCTTTTCTTTGGATTTAATAATGCTTACTTTGAGCATGTTCATGATTCTTAAGACAGCACTTCTGAAAGATAAGCAGACAACTTATTTTCACAGGGTTTATTCAAACATGCCAATCACTTTGGACAATCTCACCACTCAGTCAACTGTATTTAATATTTTTACTGCAGTACTGTGACAATCCTTTTAACTGGTTAGACTCCTTTGTGCATGCTTTTCTTTCGGAAGTACCCCATCCAATGAAAGGTGCTCAACAAAATAATAGGATTTTTCCCATGATTAGCTTGTAAAACAACCTTAATCTGACTGGGATGCATTCAAGATCTAGTCAAGGGGCCGGTTCGTTGATTGTCCAAGGGCATGCTCCCCCAGGAGATTTTGAAAATGAGGTCTTCGGAAACATGATTTCCAGCATTTTGAGGGACAATTTAGAGGGTTGGACTGAACCACCCAAACCACCCCTGGGTCCGCCTCAGAATCTAGATGCAACAGTTTTCTAATTTTTATCACTGAGAGTTTGGTGGAAGAACAAAATTGATCTTGGTTTTAAAACCTTCCTTTGCAGAAATGATCATGTTCTTAAATTAAAATAGTGTACAATATGTATCTACAGCTATCTTACTTTGCATCTGCTGTATCTTCACAGACAGTTTGTAACTTTTGGAAAAAGGTCACAAACTCTCCAAGACCCTGTAAAAAACAAATTGTTGAAAACCACAGATGAAGGAAGTTATTAAACATTAGCCATGAGTATGGGACAGAAAAGTCTACACCAACTGGGCTGCAAAGAACTCTTTGGCTTAGTAAAGATTCTCTCTTGTGGTAAAATGACCTGACACCTACTAACAGCTGAAATATATTTATAAAAATTCTATTTGGTACACTAAAGGGAATAATAAATTTTGATATACTGATATATACCTTAGTTAATGGGAGAAGTGGGTTGTCATCAATTGGTGCATAACTCTTTCCACCCAATCGTATCCTCAGAATAAACGAGACAGCTGTCTGTTGGCATGGGAAGGAAAGAAAACTAGAGAAAACTGTGTAATATTATCCTCCAACTGCTAAGGATAATGATGAGAAAAAAAATTGTTTTTTCACCACTGGATCAGACTATATACATTTTAGAATACAGCTCAATCCTATCTCTCAGTTGTTTATCAAGGAGCCAATCTATTGAGAAGCAATGCAGGATCAGCCACAGATAGGAGGTATACATTGTCACAGCAACTTCTTGGAATGAGGAAATTGGTTTAGAAAGTATCTAAGAACTCCAGGAATATGGATTGAAAGATTACAGCTTTTGCTTTGTTACCTGTCCTCAATGATGACATAAACTGATGATGATGAATGCAATGATATACATGCATGCAAGAATATCAACATCATGATTTAAATGCTTGAAAAATAACTGAGCTGCCACCTCTTGTTTCACCCTCCAGACTCTTTCAACACGCCAGAATTGCTTCTCAAACACCAAGGGATAATTTTCGAAATGAATTGAAAATTTTGACCCTTACAATTGCAACACTCTTAGTCTAATAGTGATTGATTCCACTCTTTGAAAACACTTTGCTAATGTATAGCCCACACCCTCTTTAACTTCTGTGTCTATTTAAAAGTGGCTTAGCCAGAAATATTTTATGCATGTGTGGTCTTCACAGCAATTATTTTGATAACTGTCATTTGCTGATAGCAGTTCATAATTGCAGAATTTTCATGATAATATTCACTGTAAAAAAAATTGCAGAGGTTTCATCTAAGTTTTTAGCAAGGGAGCAACTGGTTTTCACAGGCAGGCAAAACTCTTTGGACTTAACTTCTTTATGAGATAAACTTTCTTCTATATGGTCAAATCAGGTGGGCAAAAACTTCCTTAAAACCAGTCAATTTCCTCAGTGCCCAGTCCTTAATGAAACACCTGAAATTGAGTGGTACCTGAAACATAGGCATGTTTTTTTCCCCTGCAACTTTCCTCAATACTGTAAATTGTTTATGAGCCAAGTCCCTGCGAGGGATATGGATGGCCTGAGACAAAGCTAGTTCATCTCTCGAATTCACTAGAAGCCTGAGGTAACTCAATAAACTTTCAGCAATTGATCCTGTTTTCAAAACAACATGTACAAGATTAACAAATCAACAGATCACTTGCTAAGTCAAGACCACGCCTAACTTACCCTGCGAGCAGAGCCTTTTTAACCTGTCCTCGAATCAATTAAAAAGAAGAAAAGAAGAAGAAAAGAAGAAGAAAAGCAGAAAAGGCTCTGCTCACAGGGTATGCCTAACTTCACACTAGTTCATATTTTTTTTTCATTTATTTATTATTATTTCGATTTATTTTGATTTATTACAGATTCCAACAATTAAGAGGCTCTTCTTCTGTAACAATACTAATCTAGTCTAAGTATATATACATATATATGTAGTAACTAATTAAAAGTATAATAACAATAATAAAATTAATCAATGTAACTTATCGTGAGATATTAAAATATACAATACACATTATGTGGATTAAAGACCAATATTTAGCAAACAAATGTTTCTTAGCACTATGGCAAAAAACATTATGTTCTAAAACGTTTCTTGTTGCTAGCTAGAGCTAGCATACATTTAATGGCTGATTACTAAACAAATGTAAGACCTAAAAAGGCTGGCTCTTACTTTTCCAAGAGTTAGGATTACAGGATGACGAGGAATGTTTTCTGCAGAGTGACCTCCAGACCTGAGAAGGAATTTTGTTGTCATCAATAATTTTTCGAGAGTACAAGTAATGAAGGTAAGAAAAAAAATTAACCTGTATGTTCCCTCGAACCTGTTTATGCAGCTTTTCTTGTCTGTATCTTCAAATAGCTTGTCAGTGAGGTTCTGAACTTCATCAAGTAGCTGAAACATGCAATGTGAGAGATCATGAAATGAGAGATGATTACTTAAGGGCCAAGGCTGAGGAACCTCCCTTTGTCTCTAGTAGCTAAGACTAAACACATTCTCCTGTCAGGCAATTGATGATGATAAACCAATAGAGTGCAATTTTATCAAACACCAAATAATCAAAACAGCTTATTGCAATACAGGTTGAGAAGAAAAAAACCAGAGGGTCAAATGATGTGGTCTGGTAACAAAAAGTTTTTAACAAAGTCATTTTGCTTAAAGAATTAGGTTAAATTAGTGATAATTACATTTTGCTAGAAAAAATATTCTCCTGTTATAAGAGTCACATTGTTCTACAAACCAATCCTGAGAAAGTTGAACAGTTAAGTTACACTTTCTTTGAAGCTGGTTTGGCTGCATAACACAGCTGAAAGCTCGCTATTGCTTGTAAAATAACTATAATGTACCTTTTGGCATGTTCTGCAATAGGGAAATTTCTTCAGGAGTGAAGAGACCTTGTTTGTATCTCTCAGTTGCACACAAGGAAAACTTCATGATGTTTCAAGTCTTGACCAGGGCAGCCAGTTTTTGGTGAGCAGTATTAGTTGAAGAGTCATCAAGTGACAAGGAGGAAAGACGTTCTGCAAGCTTCACCAGATCTCCTTTGTTTTCCTAACAGACAAAAAGGAAATAACAAAATAAAGAGAAATCTACTTGTAGATTTATCAAGTTCCCTGCTCTGGCATCCTATGTTCTAGTTCCCTGTTATGACATCCCATGTCTTACAGTAGTTCCCTGTTCTGGCTTCCATGTTCTAGTTCCCTGTTCTGTAATCCCCTGTTCTGGCAGCCATGTTCTAGTTCCTTGTTCTGGCATCAAAGGTTCTAGTTCCTTTTGTTTTTGCATCCCATATAAAGGAGCAGATAAACTTTGAGTCACTTAGTGCCACAGTAATTGGGGATACCAGTAAACATGGACAGTTGTGTGCCATGTCTAAGAGGTAAAAGCATCCAACTGGTTTTCACAAGGTCACGAAAAATCTCTCTCTTTTGTATACATAACAAATAGAAGTCTATCAAATGCAACAGTAGCTACAAGTACTCACAAGCAAAGGTGTTATCATATATACCAAAGGTTTAGAAAAATCCTTTGCTATTCTCCTAAAATAACAAAACCACAGGGATTCAATTGAAACTATCCCTGGTCACTAGTCAGTGAGGTCATCTTTAATTAATTTGAGTTGAAACTTCAACTTAAATTAACAAAAAGGATGTAAACTTTGCCATTATCTTTGTAGTCTAGATGAGTGTTCTACAAACTAGTTCCAAATTAATCTTTAGAGGTAAACAATTCCCCTTTGGCATCTTTACTATAGCTAAGATATCTTGCTCTATGGGGACATAAGAAGTTGAAATGAAATTTGTCGTATACATTTGCCGTAATTGCAAAAAAAAAAAAAAGCAAAAAATTTGAAAAATAACTGTTTTGCTGGTTTGGACAAGGCAAATTTACCAATTACCAGTAGATTAATTCAATGTTGAATTCACATCAGGGGAATAAAAGAAAAGAAATTAACCCTTCATTTTCAGCACAACTTCATGTTCAACAAACAATTTTAAGATCTTACTTTATTCTCTTTCCTGTTCTGGTAACAGCTTGATTGTCTAAGAGTAACAGACAAGGACAGTTAATGTTATCCTCAAAATTCTCTCATCTAAAATTTTGGATTGATGCTCCTTGACTTTTTGATCTAGTGTGGGTCCAAAAGTTTAACAGAGCTTTTACTAAACATTAATAAATCACCTGTATGGTAGGCAAAATTGCCTTGCTAGTGCAACACCATCCACAAACTGCCTCAAAGCTTCCCTCACAGCTCCCTGATGAGCATACAGCTGACCAACTTGTAACAGGGATGAGAGCAAGTCATTTAGGATTGACAAACTAGAAAGGTTTCGGCCAGAACTTTCTGATGTGGCTAGCAAATCTGCACAAACAAAAGGAATAGATGCCAAAATATGTGATAAAAAGTTTAATAATAAAACAGAAGAAAACTCTCCCATGTTTCAGGCCAGTTTGATTGCACTTTTCTCTATATTTTAATCAGGATAATAACACATCTAATTACAAGCACAACTCTATCTCAAAGCCTGAATTAGGATTGCAAGGTATTGCCAACCACATGATTTAGGTATATATTATCAGGGGCTTCATTAATGTTTTCTGCAGGAGGGAAACTGGTTTTCACAGGCGGGCAAAACTCTTTGAACTGAACTTCTTTACAAGATAAACTTTCCTCCAGACCGTCAAATCAGGTGGGCAAAACCGTCCTCACAACTGGTCAATTTGCCCGGTGCCTGGACCTTAATGAAACCCCTGTATTATCCCAGTCATCAGAACACATTGTCCCTAGTAGAAGCTCATAGAAATCAGGGGCACTACTTTGCAAGCAGGGCTCTGCAGAATTGTGTCAAGAATAAAAGGAAACAAAAATTCCTCAATCACCTTACCCAACAAATTTTCCTTTTGCTTGTGTATCTGTTTGCCAGTACAAAACGCATCTAAACCAAAGATTTCTTCAGCCATTTGTGTAAGTTTATGAAGTACATCCATAGCCCATTCCAGGAGTCAGTGAACCAAGTAGAGGATCTTAACAATGATAATACTAAAAAAAATAACTGTCACCTGGGAATTACTCATAAACTCATGAATTGATTCACTGATCAAAAATTATCTGGTTGAACAGACTGTTTTGTTGGTACTAAGTCTGCCTAAATTTTCACAGGTCACTTGGCGACGGTTTATGAAAACAATGAAATAAAAAATCAATATTGGGGAGCTGGGATTGGGCGGTGGTGAGGTCACTCGCCTCCCATTAGTTCAATTCTTGGACCTGGTGTCACATGTGGGTTGAGTTTGTTGTTAGTTTTCTTCCTTGCTCCAAGGATCTTTCTAGGGGTCTCCAAAAACAAACACTCCAAATTCCAATTAGACCTAGTATCAGTGGACAAGAAGAGCCATCTTATGGAATATCCACTGCTAAATTCCCATTTCCATTATGAAAAAGTTACTGAATAACTGTGGAGAAGAGTAGATCTAAGTTTTGGAAAGAGGAATTTCCAAAGAAGAAGAGTGAACTTACCAACTATTATCTTAAATTTGTGGATTGTGGGTGGGAGCATTGCATATTCACAGCAAATTGATTTCCATCTGGCTTTCAACAGGTGGGACTTGTAACTCTTGTGTGTGAAGACTTCACTCTGCAGTGCTTCCTTCAGGGAGACCTCCCCTTCCGAATACTAAACATTAATCAATGAAAACCACGACTGACACACACATCACAAACTAAACAATCCCGTGTTTACACGTACTGCCTATTATAGACCTGTTTAATTGGTATTTCCTCCTATACCATATATTGTATAATAATATACATGAAAAAATTTCTCAGTTCTGATTGGTTAAGATGAATGCAGTTTCAGTTAATTCAGTGCAGAAGAGAGTTAATTCAGTACAGAAGAGGGTTAATTCAGTGCAAAGAAAGAAACAAAACCAGACATTCTGATTGGTCAGAGTAATTGGTCAATGTCAAGGTCAATGTCACTTGCAGGATTTGAATGAATTATTTTTGCACGTGATGCATGCGCTTTTCTTCTGCGTAGTTATGAGAAGCTACCTCGTATTTTTTCATGTATATTATTAATACATAATCACATGATTTTCTCATGCAATTTGGAATAAATAATCACTTGTAAATGTTTTTATATATACTTTATAATAGTGCTGTGTATGTTCTACTGGTTTTGTCAATTTGTAATTAATATATTAGGGCCATTAACAGACTTCCTGTTAATACTCCAACAACTTTTTAAAGGTCACTTGGGGCCTTATTCCAACCGGTAACCCCCTTTAACTTATTACACTAACATCATACAACTGAATAAGAGTTGTGCTTTAGTTCAATGTTATTTGCGCAATGATATTTAACATACTTCTGTTAATTCTTAAAACAGATTTTGCAAAGGTTGCAAAACTTGGGGACGTAAAGCCTGTAACTAAATCTGAGCTTAGGCAAGCCCTAAGATGTAAAGTAAATTCCCTGAAATTTAATTCATCCAAGCCTGGATATTTCGTAGGTAAGCTATAAGTAAATTTACATGTGGCTAAATAGTACATACCTAGACATAGTAATATGACCCTGTTGCAAGCATGCACCATTGAAATCAAATATAGTGACCCCTTAACTAAGGTATTCCCCCTATGGGAGGTTTAATATTTGGAAACTAAGAGGTATTGGGACTATTAAAAACTTTTGTATTGCAGGTTAGTGTCCACTTGCAGGATTGTCCATTAGTGGAGGTTACTCTACACATGTAGTGAAAATTGTATCCAAATCATCTTTTTATACCCAGATCACAAGTCATCATGTTGGCCTAAGTTATGTGCAAGTATTGAATACCCTAAGTTTTTACAGAAGCAAAATAGGAATGTGGTGAAAGCACTCCTTTCGGTGATGCAGTGTTGCATCATTCAAACAATCTCAATCTTAAAAATCAAACAGCAAAACAATGTTCACAACCGTAATAAATGTATTGGTGTGTAAAATATTGCATGTGTGTTTATAAATTTATGCTCTTTTTATTTCAGAGTACAGGAAAATGTACACCGGCCCCAAAAAGGCAAAGAATGGGCAACGAGAGAATTAAGGCCACTGCAGCTAGTTAACTGTCTAATTAAGAGTTTTTTATTATGTTACTTTTTATTATATCATTTTTAATCACTTTTGCTTTACATAAGGATTGAAAAAATAAAACAGAGCTATTAACTTAAAGACAGTCTCTGTGAGAGTAAAATTTATGTTCGATCTCCATAATAATATTTATCTCAAAAACCATCCTTTCATGTTTGGGCATACATGCCATTGTAAAATGCTACAATTTAAGCAAACAAACTGTCAATTAAAGTCTGTATATAATTTAAACTATGATGTTACCTGTTTTGAAACTAATTTGTACCTAATGTAATTTAATATGGGGTTCTATGAACTGGCAGTACTATTTACCTGGCACTGGCATTTATTAAACAGATTTAAAATAAACACCTATTTTTAAACTATTTCATCCCTGTTTTATGTCTATTTTAAGGCTATTTTCAGCCTACTGCCCAAGGCCTTTCTTATTTACCCCAATTTTATTCCTCGTTTATAACTATTTTAAGACTATTTTCAGCCTATTTTATTTTTAGCTTGTCTTATTCACACTATTTTAATACTGTTTTCTCACCAACTTCCATACACATCTAAGGCTATTTTTAGGCTATTTTAGAGCTATTTCAAAGCTAATTTACAAACATTTTTTTCTGTAGATCATGCATGCATGGACTATATTTTTTAACTGTTTTTTGTTTCAAAATGATAGGTTTAAAATAGCTAAAAAATTGCTTTAAAATAGTCCATAAAATAGGGGGAAAAATACATAAAAGATAGGAATAAAAGAGAGTATAAAATAGGTTTTAAAATAGACCAGATTTTCGTGAGGGCAGTACCACGGATGATGTCAAATGTGGGAATTCCAAATGCCCAGGATAAACCAAGAACTCCCTCAATATCATAACTCTGGGGAGATAAAGGAGAATGAAAAAAACACTCAAGATGAGAAAGAAACCTTTCCCTCAGTAATATTAGGGTGTACATGAAAATTCAATATACAATTTTTCATGTTCATCAACATTTGACAACATGGTGCAGTTGACTCTTATATGCTGCAAATATCAATCACCAGCAAATTGTAGTCAACTACAGTCTGATGAAGTTAAAGAAGTCAGTTTTTAAACAAAATATGAACTTCAGAGTTTCTCTGTTCATGAAAATGACTAAAGAGACTAGTCCCATCAACTTCAAGGAAAGTAATATGAGAGATTGCACATGTCTTCCTGAGATCAGTTGGAAGTTGCTCATACGTGTCAAATTTTCTACTTGTATGGACCCCCTTGAATGAGCACTTTTGCTTGAAGACATAACTGCAACGGAGTCTCTTAGCGAGTCCTAAGCCGCGTGTCGCTCTATAGATCATAAGATGTGATTGGCCATTATATCACATTACGTCAGAGGACATATCTACAACAAGAAGACATTTACCACTTTTAGCAGGTTCAAAACCATTTATTCCTGAGTGACGAAGAATCTTTCATATCACTGAAAAACTTGCGACCGAGACGTAAGAAAAGGATTAGGTCCCAGCGCTCTTACAACATTCAAGATGGCGGCTGGAGGGCCGATCTCCGATGCTGTGATTGCGGCAATGAGTAAGTTTTCTTGGGAAACATTCCAGTTATCTTTATAATGAAATGTCTATTAAGGCATTTTTGTATCCTTCCTATGTGATCATGTAACATCATATCTCGTGATATAAGTGTGGCTACCCCCGATGGGCACTAGCTGTAAAAAAAAAACTTTCATGGATACGAAAGATTTCCCAGAACTTTTCATGCTTTGTGAGTATCATCAACAAGTATCTCAAGTCTCGTGCATTAAGCGTGACACTCACGCAAAATATACGCCCTGACGCATATGCTGGAACTATCTTTCTCACATATTTCAGGTTTTTTGGTAAACTGTTGATTTTGAGAAAGCTAATTGTCGGTCATAGTACCAGTAAAATTAATTATCCTTCTAAATTCAATTTACACCTTGTTCGCTTTCTTCTCGCTTTGAACACTTTCCAACAGTGGAAATTGAAACTCAGAATAAAGGAATGCATCACTTAGCTGGTTCTTTCTCAATTTTCTGGAGGAACATGCCCTCATACACCCCCTCCCTCAATTAGGTTTCATATCTCCCTGGGAAATAATTTTTTGGAAGACCTCCTACCCTTACTGAGAATTCCAGTTAAGCTTGATACTGTATATTTCTTTATGTTTAGGCCTTGCATAACCCCCCATTCCCCTGGAAATTTCAATCTCCTCTGTCGGGGAGTATGAAGATTTTGAGAAACTGCACATGGAGTATTATCCGAAGTATATAGTAACCATGAAAAGTAAATGTTGCTACACTTACCAACACAAGCCTCTATGACATCTTTGTCAAGTTCCTTGAAGGTCTTTGACAAAAGCTCTTCTCTGTTGTAAAATCCACACAGCAGTGACCTCACCAACACAGTCCTGGATTTATTTTCAGCATCTTTAATAGCTGCACCCAATTTGTTAGGGCACATCCAGATGCCTGATCCACTGATAAGTTCTGTAAGCTGACAAAAAAATGTTTTCAAAATTACTTTTTTTGTAATGTTTCTAGGAATTTTGAAAAAAAGGTTAAATATATATAGCAAAGTATACATAAATAGATATATAAAACACGAGGAAGGGGTGTACTAGTTGCAGTTAAAAAATTGGCTGAAAAAAGGACTTAGACTGATTGAACTATGTCAATTCCTGCCTCTTGATTCCTGTCTATAGAAAGGTAAGTGCATGTAATTGTAGTAGACACTCTGTTTACTGCATATTTGTGTGTGTATATATATAAATATATATGTAATATATGCAATATTAAACAAAACATCTCATATGCATACTCCATCAGCTGTTCCTTTTTCCTTCGAAATTTTTCTGTGGGAATTGATTCCTGCACACATGCTTTCTTTTGATTTACCTGTAAATTTAATAACTGGTGTTAGACAAGTATTAGCATGATGGATATAAAATTAATGAGACAACAAGTTTATATTGAACAAAACAATGGGTTTTTTAATCTATCAGTCTTAAAATATTCAGATGAGAAACAATGTTCTTGTTATATGAGCTTTTGATTTGACTCTATGATTAAATTGTTCAAAATGCAAACCCATGATCCCCATTATTTGTAAATGGAGATGGCAATTAACTTACAATGTTACTGTTAATTAATAGTGTATTAACACTGCTGCCTAAATGTAGTTGTTACTTACAGAGCTCTTCTTTCAACATATGTACCTCTTCTTTAAGATGGATTATTTCATTATCTTTCTTTTGTTTTTCTTCTTTGCACAAGACATTGACACACTTGAGTGGTGGACGTATGGTTTTTGGCCTTTTCCCTCCAAAGTGGGGGTGCTGTAGTGGGTTTGTCTGATTTGGGGTAGAGGTTACCCTTAATGAGTCATCATCTGACCAATCAGACTCAGACAAGCCATCCACAATATGCTCTTCATTCACTCTTTCAGTACTGCTTTCTGGTGTCGCCACTAGAATGGACTCCTCGATATCATTTAGCTTCTGACAAAGAAGTGACAGCTCTTGCTTTTTCTCCTCTGCAGTCTTGCGCTTTTTGGCGGGTGTGGTTTTCTTGGCTGGAAAATTGACGTGGAAGGATTAGTTAGGATTTTAGAACATTAAAATTACATTAACTATAGCACACAAATGATAAAGCATAAACACAAACCTTGTTTCTCTGATTTCCTCCTTTCTCTCTTGTGTTTTCCACTTTGTGGGGTGTTCTCAGCTGATGCATGTTCTGTTCTCAAGAGAAAATTGTTGCTTTGATGAGTGCAAAATAAATGTCAGTCATTCTCCACAAAGAAATATATGTTATTGTAATGTGGCTTTCAAGGTTGCAACAAGTTTAAAGTAGCATGTTTAAACTACTGTCTGACATACATGTACACTGATGTAGCCTAATCTCTGGTTTTAGAAATGATCAATTGCTTCTCTGTTGCACAACAGTTTGCAGGCACTTTCCTTGAATAGCTCATAATTACTGTATTTTATCATTTTGACCATATGAGTAATGGCCACGTGAGTAATGCCACATCCCACAATTACAGTAAAAGGTCAAAATTCAATTTTTACCTGCACTTGAATCCTCTAGCTGATCAGTTGTTGAAACATCATAATCAGCAAACAGCTTCTTATTGGCTCTCCTCTTCCTTTTAGAGCATCCAGTGCTCTGCATTTCTGCACTGACTGATTGGTCAGAGGTTATGCTCTTGCAGTTTTTATCTGCTTCACCCTTACTACCTTTTTAAAGATCAGTACAAAAAAAGCCTTCACAATGGGCAGTATATGCTTTGCCAGAACACTACAAACGTGTAAACATGACGTATAAAACGGCAATTTTACGTTTTCCCAAATTGGTAGAAGCTTGAACGCTTTGCATGAATCGTTTTTGAAATTAGCGTGGCATGAGAAGGCCAAGAAGGACATTAAGGGAGCAATGCTGTTAGATATTTATTTAAGAAATGGAAAGTTCAATCTAAAAAAGATGGTTGCCTAGTTGATTGGTATATGGATAATAATTAAGTTAGCTTATTTTTTTAAGACGGCCGGCTCGATGAAACTTTGGTAAAACCTTTCGCTGACCACTCTACCTTGCTTTCAGCAAACGCTGTTTTAAAGGGTCTGACCTGGAGAGTAACCGTTTCTATAGCGAGTTTTTGCGATCGTGCGAGATTGCTATATACACTTACCATGAACAGATAAAATTTTTCCCATCCAGAGGTCATTCTTGTACTGCATTGAGACTTCCGTTCCAATTTGAGCCGATCCTCTAAAAATCAACTTCTTCAATGAAATCGCCTCCACCAGTTCATTTTCGAAAGCCTCCCCTCCTTTACTTTTCCAACCAACTACAACTTGGCTTGCCGACTTTGATGATGACATACTGAGCCGTGCAAAAGAAATCAACATATACGTTCCACTATAACCATCATGCAAACTAAATACACATAATATTTTGGACAACCTTCTGTCAAACGTAAATTGTGACAACTTATTTCGCTCTTTCGTGACGCCTTTTCGCACCTCGTGGGATATCTGACAAATCTTTGATCATAATTAAACTTGATTCATCGCTGTTTATGCTCCAAAGCTAAACCTATCTCAGCTGAGCAATGCACCAGCTTGAAACTGGGGTCGATTCAAACAATTCTCTCAATCGAACTTGACAGCTTGCAGCTTTTTCATCAAACAGATTCTCGAGTACGTACGTGTTATTTTTCTCAACTGCTCGGTAATCAAGAAAATCGATCAACCGCTCTCAACAGAACGTTTACAACGTGCATAATTCCGTGCCATGTGATCATGAGAGAACTTTATCTTAGCACGATAAGTAAAATCAGCATTGCTGGTGGGGTTGTTCTTGATATCAACTATAACGATAAGATCTGCTACAGAATACTTGGTCAGTTTTTGATGAAATCACCACTGGAAGCGAAACATCGTGCGGGCTACAAGCCTTTAAGCGAGCAGACATTATCTAATCGCGGAGTTCCAAAATCTCTAAAGTATCATTGATATCAGGGCCTTAACTACTAACAAACCTCGATCATATCTTTCGCTTTCGTTGTTTATAGTCATCATAAACACTCCTTATACCTAGGAAGAGAACCCAACCATGGACCGATTGCCTCAGTAATAAGTTTTTCATGGACATTAATTGCCTCATGCAATCATGTGTTTTTCTGGCTACGGCCCTGAAAATATTAAGCATTAAAAATCATTGAATCATAGCAATACTTTTAAGGATTAAAATACGCGCTTACCTGATACTTAGTACACTTGGAAGGTTGACGTTGATCAAAATGAAGACAGAAGAATGAGAATATTCAGTTAAGCCGTTGGACTCGAGAACTTGACCGCATGTTACCTGCGTTTTGAGCATGGCGTCAGCATATTGGCATTGTTCTCTTCCCGCCACAAATTTCAAGCTGCTTATTGGTTGAAGCCGGACTCGTCTTCAGTCTTTGTCAGTCACATTCTAGGCTTGGTTGCTAAGCTGCTCACGCATTCGCGCTTCACGTACTCTCTCCTTAAGCATGGATGCAGAGCGCCCATGCTATAAAAAGTGGAGATTTCAAGCCGAGGGCGAGCCTTCGCGTTCAACTATTTGGCGAAGAAAGAAACTTAAACGAAAAATTCAAAGCCACCAAGAAGATGAGTTGTGTTACAACGAGGTATCACCACATCAACGGGATTCTCAAGATCAAGACAAAACGTGTAATCATCATAGCCGCGGCAGTACGTTCTCATCAGAGCTACAAAGCGAAACAGAAATTTTGGAAAGTATGCAGACGATTCAAAGTGACAGTAGTTTTTCGGACCAATATTGTCTTGGTAAGCGTCCTTTTTATTCTTTCAAGTCACAAGCTGGGAAAACTAAACATTTTTCCACAGTTTTTTACGTAATGGCTTAATTGTTGATCTAGCTTGCAAACCCATAGAATCAATGTCAAAGTTTAAGAATAATCATTATATAGGACTCCAACATTCTTGTATACCTAAAGGATGGCCTAGACTATATCTGCCATTCAGTAATTTTATTTACAATTTTCTTTTGATATCAGATGGCAATAATTCCTTAATTTCTGAAAATGCTGCTGATCACAAATTCGATGAATTTGTCAGCTTGATGCAAGATATACCAGCTAATGAAGAATTTCCTGAAGAGAGTAACGCTGTGCAGGAGGAAGTCCCAGATACCTACATATATGCAGAAGAACTAGCTAGTTTAATTGAGGAAATAGAAGTGGAAAAAGTGGCATCAGGTGTCGAAGAAACAAAAGATGAAAGCATAGAACATGAATTGTTGTATCAAGATAGCAGAATAACAGTTGGAGAAAGTTTAGCTCTTACAATGGCATTCATTATGCGACACAAACTGTCCATGGTTGCCACTAATGATCTCATTGTCCTCCTTGAGTTGCACTGTCCCAAGGAAAATAATGCAGTAAAAGGATTGAGCCAATTCAAAGACCACATCCAATATCTGAAGCATCCTATGAAAAAGCACTTTTGTTGCCCTAATCCAAAATGTCAAGTCTACATATCTGTTGGTAAACCAAAGGATGGTGAGGTTTGTAGGATATGCAGTGGACTTCTATCAGATAAGTCTTTTTTCATTGAGCTTCCAATAGAAGACCAGCTGCATACAATTTTGTCACGTAAGTTATACAATATTCTTTATATTCTTTTGTACACTTCTGTTGTATGCAGTACTCTAAGAACCCAGGGCTCTCTCAAAACTTTGAACTAGTCAGAGAAAAATTTTTTAAGTAGCCAGGGATAACTTGCTGTCTTGTCAAGTGGAAACCCCGAAATGTATGTATATTTTCCCAGAATAGCCGGTGTGCTCAGGACAAGTAGACAGTGATTTATGCCGGTTGCCAGAACTTCTGGAGATCCCTGAGAACCACTGAAGTGCTCTGACAACTTTTGCTATAATTTCAGCTTATGTTGGTGCTGGGAATCTGTTGAGATGTCATAAAATTGTTTATCACAAGCAATCAGCTTCAACATGATGTTGATGATTGTTTTGCTATCACTACAATATGTAATACAATCTGTAAGCCAAATATATCACGTACATGTAGGTTTGACATAACTTTACTGTTTTTGTCAAACAGGTCCAGGTCAACTTGAAAAATTAAAGTACAGGTTTAAAAGAGAAACTTCTGATGGCAGTTCAATCCAAGATGTCTATGATGGTAATCTGTACAATATGCATTTAGGACCTGGTGGTTTCTTAGCAAGTGCAAGCAATATTTCACTCCTTGGAAACACTGATGGAGTTGCACTTATTCGATCATCAAGTTATGGAGTATGGCCAGTTTTTCTAGTGATCAATGAACTTCCTCCGCTTCAGAGGTGAAAAATAGATTACTTACATTCATACAGTTTTTGGTATATGTACAAGTCATAAGTCTATGTGGCTGTGGTGCAAATGCAGGCAAAGTTGATGCCTTTTCGTTTACTTTCAATGCATGTCATTATTTTAGTACAATATAAGGTTTAAAACAGATTATTTTTATCACTGTCCTTTTACAATTTTATTGACAGGTTCAGCAGGATGAATCGCATTTTTGCAGGACTTTGGTTTGGTAAAGGAAAACCCCATTTTCCAACATTCTTACAGCCAATTGCTATTTCTCTGAGGACTCTATATAATCCAGGTAATAAACACCCAGCACATGGTAGAGGTAGAGTTGTAGCCTTGAAAAATTATGAAACTCTGAAGTAGTTATTATTTTAGGTAAACAACTTCCATCTTAATTGGGTGACAAGAAAACCATACCAGGAGAATGTGAACTAAATTCTCAGAACCAATGTTACTGAGATTATATGGGTTTACAATAAATAAATCAAGAAAGTACATTTTAAAATATCATTCTCGAGAATTTACTTTTGATTTCTTTTTCTTTTTCTTTTTTTTTTTCAATAAACTTTTTCTCAAAATACATGTATGAGTTGCCAGACTCAGGGTGCGGCTTATCTGTGAGTGCGGCTTATCCTACATAGTGTACAGTAAACAATAATTTGCTATCGGATAATACTTTCAATTCATCACTTAATTTTTGATTTTTTTTTTTTTTTTTTTCAACCACCAAGCTTGAATTCTGGCCACCCTAGCCTACAAGGTTGTGTGAAACAGAGACAAAATTTAATTCCTACATAGGAATGATAAAGTAAAAGTATATATTGCTTTGCAGGATTGCAGGTGTCAGTGGGGGATGGAGATGTGGTCGATGTTAGAGGTATATTGCTCGATGTGACACTGGATTCCCCTGCAAAGGCCTTGTGGCTGCAGATGAAACAGTTTAATGGGTACAGTGGGTGCTCTAAATGTAAAGAGAAAGGCTGTCAGCATGTCATTGGCATTGGAAAGAAGGGCAGAAACAGACAGTGCCACATGTATCCCTACAATGCTTCCTCAAGCAGTGGTCATGGTGAGGTCAGAAGGCATAATGAGGTCAACGAGCAGGCCATCGAGGTGCTGAGGAGGAGGAAGGAAGGTGCCAAAACAGTAAGTAAACACTTGTTAAATTGTTCCAGAGCGTGTAACTAACCTTAAAGTTGATGGGACTAGTCTCTTTAGTCATTTTCATGAACAGAGAAACTCTGAAGTTCATATTTTGTTTAAAAACTGACTTCTTTAAATTCATCAGACTGTAGTTGACTACAATTTGCTGGTGATTGGTATTTGCAGCATATAAGAGTCGACTGCACCATGTTGTCAAATGTTGATGAACATGAAAAATTGTATATTGAATTTTCATGTACACCCTAATATTACAGAGGGAATGGTTTCTTTCTCATCTTGAGTGTTTTTTTCATTCTCCTTTATCTCCCCAGAGTTATGATATTGAGGGAGTTCTTGGTTTATCCTGGGCATTTGGAATTCCTACATTTGACATCATCCGTGGTACTGCCATTGATTACATGCATTGTGTATGTGAAGGTGTAGTGGAACAGTTGTTAAATAGCTGGTTCTCTCAGGACAACAAGGACAAGCTCTATTTCATTGGGAACAGAGTTGAAGAAGTTGACAAAGAATTTCTTTCTATTAAACCTATAAGTGAGGTAACCAGAACACCAAGAAGTATTATGGATAAGAAGGATTGGAAAGGTTAGTAAAGGGCCTCTGGGTTGTGTGTGTTATATATCAGTTTTCATCTATACAGTTTGTCTCGATGCTGAACAATGTCATTCACTACACCTTGCACTTGAATATACATGAATGGGGTTTCTTTAGGGGGGAATCCACCTAGGCAACTAAAATTAATTCAATTGTGACTCCTTGCATCAGGTTTGAACTTTCTTAAATGAAGAACTTTCAAGAAATTAAACTCGTGTATTTGAAAGAAATGACACACATTTCCTTAAGGTGTAGAATTGTATGGGGTGCCATTACCGCCAAAATTATATTTTTAAAATTATTCAGCCTTTTTTTCATTAACCACTTACTTTTACGAATTAACCATACTTGCCACAATATTATTTAGCCCATTTCAAAAATTATTCAGCCTTATTTTCATTAACCACCTACTTTTACGAATTAACCATACTTGTCACAATATTATTCAGCCCCTTTTTGAAAATTATTCAGCCTTTTTTTGATGGGGCCTGTTTTAAATTATATCCCAACATAACTTGCAGGATTATAAATATATCCCAGAGTTCTTTTCATGTCCTTTTCATTGCAATATGGCCGACAGTAGAGGGATCGCGGATGTTGCACGTTTTCTCTCCCAAGCTGCTACCAATTTCATAAGTCTAGCACCACAATCATCACAAGAGCTTCGAGAAACAAATAATACTTCTAATCGAGCTCAAGCTGAGTTGAAACGAGCGTTTTCTCCGTACCAAAAAGTTCACAACGCGCCATCACCAGTTGTAAGCAACACAACTTCACGTGGAACATCAAGTCAAGCAAAACATTTCACCGTCACAAGGGCTGCAAAAGAGAGAAAGAAACCAAAGAACTAACAATCAACATGAGGTAGATCAGAAGTAGTGTTAGTTGCTCGAAACTCTTGTGATGCTAGACTTATTAAATTGGTAGCAGCTTGGGAGAGCGAACGTGCAACATCCGCAAGTTATGTTGGGATATAGTTAAAAACAAGCCCCATGAAAAAAAGGCTGAATAATTTTCAAAATGGGCTGAATAACATTGTGTCAAGCATGGTTAATTCGTAAAAGTAGGTGGTTAATGAAAATAAGGCTGAATAATTTTTGAAATAGGCTAAATAATATTGTGACAAGTATGGTTAATTCGTATAAGTAAGTGGTTAATGAAAAGGAGGCTGAATAATTTTAAAAATATAATTTTGGTGGTAGTGGCACCCCATAGAATTGTACACTGATTTGATTGAATCTTTGATGCAGTATCTTGTAATCTCTTGATTTTCCTTAGCATCAGAAAAAAAGAATTTCCTGCTGTACTATGCCGTGCCACTTCTGATGAAGTACCTGCCAGATATGTATGTTCTTCATCTGATGCTTTTAGTTGGAGGAATATACGGACTGTTGAAAGAAACTATCTCTCTCCAGGAGAGGGAAAGCTCTGCTTCATGCCTTAAGTTATTTTGTGCACAGGCGTCTACTCTCTATGGTATGTATTTGTAATATCACAGTTAGGTTGCTCCATTCCATGCATGTTATGATAATCTTTTTGTTCTCAAAATTTGAGAAATCTTGAGCAAATTTCCCTTTGTGAACTTTTTTCTGAGATCTCATGTTGCTTTGTGACTGCTTCATTTTTTATTCTCTCGCTGTCTATCGTTACCTTGGAAATTTAGTTAAGTCGGATGAGTGTTAGATTTGAGTGGGAATATCCTCAAACAGATATCTTTCTACTTAATACACACAAACTTTCATGAGCATGTTTAACAAAAGTTGAATGCCCTTCATAAACAGGTAAAAACAAACGATATAAAAACCCGACGTTTCGGCGACTTCATGACGCCATTATCAAGGGTACAAATGAAAATAAAATTAACAAATGCGAGCTCAAGAGTTACAACTAATTCTAAGTAGTTGTAACTCTTGAACTTGCATTTGTTAATTTTATTTTCATTTGTACCCTTGATAATGGCGTCATGAAGTCGCCGAAACGTCGGGTTTTTATATCAATCGTTTTTACCTATCTATGTATTACTAAATCTTTGTTAATATGAATGCCCTTCATATGCTCTTTGCAGGTCCACAGTTTATGACATATAATGTTCATCAACTGTTACATCTGAGAGACTGTGTTGAAGATCTTGGGCCTCTTTGGAGTCATTCTTGTTTTTTCTTTGAAGACCTTAATGGAGATTTCCGTGATTTATTTCATGGTACACAGAATATTGATGGACAGGTACATGTAATTATAATCATTGTTTATATCCGTGCAGATAAGAATGAGAAAATGTTAAGTTAATGAAGTATAATTTTTAACTGGTCAGGAATGTTTTATTTTCTTTAGATTCTGGATGGAGTTTCTGTGATGCAAAAGTTGCCAGAGCTGGCTTCAGAGCTCTCCAGTTTCGAAGCTCAAAACCTGTATTCTCAACTCACCCAAAAAAATCACTACAAAAGGTAAGTTTCAGAATCTGTGCAATTAATACTTTTTATCACAGATAGTACAATCATTAAACAAGAGAGTTACAAGAGAGATATCGTATATAAGAACGATCCTTCGCAGTAAAGCACTATTTGAGCAATAGTGGAAATCAAAGTGAGATATCATTGGGATTTTCTCTTTTTTGAAAAGGAAATGTCTATTACACAAATTGTTCTGAGCAAACCCATATGCATTGATCCTATAAATATAATTACAAGCTTGCAAGAGTTTTAGTAAATATCTGTGCATGATGTAAGGTTGTGGTGTCCATCTAACCCCTTTTTAACACTTAATTATCATTAATTTGATGTTCCAGGTCCAAAACTGAAGAGTTTGAACTGAGGATCTTTGTGATCGGGGCACTGGAAAAAGTTGCCATTAATTCAGAGATCCTGTCTGAAGCAGAATGGAAGGCACTAAGAAGAGAACTACCAAGTTGGGGAAAGGTGTGGTCTTTTAAGCGATGCCAAATCAATGGAACAGTGTATCACAGTGAGCGTTACAAACGAGTAACAGCATGAAATAACTTTACTGTTAGCCTCTCTGGAAAAGGCAGTCAGAATATGGCTGTGTCCTTAATTATGTAAAGGTTCAAGAAAAGTGCCATCAAGCATCTTGTAGAAATGCAAAGTGTAACCGCCGGTTGGAATGCAGCTACTTTGCACTACTTTGAATTCTGGATAAGTACCAAAACCAACTACCAAGTCTAAAAGGAAGAGTTGTGGTTTGTCATATCCTTAAGGTCGAATGGACAACAAAGGTTGTTGCTATTTCTCTGAGGTGTATTGAGGGAAAGTATATGATGGTGTCAACTTCGAATGGAATTTTTGCTTGTCGTTTGGCAAACAGACTAGAATGAGACTGATTGTTTGAGGATAATATTAACTGTCCTTGTCTGTTACTCTTAGACATCAAGCTGTTACCAGAACAGGAAAGAGAATAAAGTAACATATTAAAAATTGTTTGTTGAACATGAAGTTGTGCTGAAAATGAAGGGTTAATTTCTTTTGTTTTATTCCCTTGATGTGAATTCAACATTGAATTAATCTACTGGTAATTGGTAAATTTGCCTTGTCCAAATCAGCAAAACAGTTATTTTTCAAATTTTTTTCTTTTTTTTTTTTTTTATGCAATTACGGCAAATGTATAAACAAATTTCATTTCAACTTCTTATGTCCCCATAGAGCAAGATATCTTAGCTATAGTGAAGATTTCAAAGAGGAATTGTTTACCTCTAAAGCTTAACTTGGAACTAGTTTGTAGAACACTCATCTATACTATAATGGCAAAGTTTACGTCCTTTTTGTTAATTTAAGTTCAAGTTTCAACTCAAATTAATTAACGATGACCTCACTGACTAGTGACCAGGGATATTTTCAATTCAATCCCTGTGATTTTGTTATTTTAGGAGAATAGCAAAAGATTTTTCTAAACCTTTGGTATATATGATAACACCTTTGCTTGTGAGTACTTGTAGCTACTGTTGCATTTGATAGACTTCTATTTGTTATGTATACAAAAGAGGGAGATTTTTCATGACCTTGTGAAATTCATTTGGATGCTTTTACCTCTTAGACATGGTACACAACTGTCCGTGTTTACTGGTATCCCCAATTACTGTGGCACTAAGTGACTCAAAGTTTATCTGCTCCTTTACATGGAATGCGAAAACAAGGAACTAGAACATGGCTGCCAGAACAGGGGATTACAGAACAGGGAACTAGAACATGGATGCCAGAACAGGGAACTACTGTAAGACATGGGATGTCATAACAGGGAACTAGAACATGGGATGCCAGAGCAGGGAACTTAATAAATCTACAAGTAGATTTCTCTTTATTTTGTTATTTCCTTTTTGTCTGTTAGGAAAACAAAGGAGATCTGGTGAAGCTTGCAGAACGTCTTTCCTCCTTGTCACTTGATGACTCTTCAACTAATACTGCTCACCAAAAACTGGCCACCCTGATCAAGACTCGAAACATCATGAAGTTTTCCTTGTGTGCAACTGAGAGATACAAACAAGGTCTCTTCACTCCTGAAGAAATTTCCCTATTGCAGAACATGCTTAAAGGTACATTATAGTTATTTTACAAGCAATAGCGAGCTTTCAGCTGTGTTATGCAGCCGAACCAGCTTCAAAGAAAGTGTTTAACTGTTCCACTTTCTCAGGATTGGTTTGTAGAACAATGTGACTCTTATAACAGGAGAATATTTTTTTCTAGCGAAATGTAATTGTCACTAATTTAACAGAACTCTTTAAGCAAAATGACTTTGTCAAAAACATTTTGTTACCAGACCACATCATTTGACTCTTCCCAATTCTTCAGCTCATGCTACACATAGATGATTACATTTGCCATGAATTTTTAGTTCCTTTGACAAGTAGAACTGAAATTTAATTTATTACGTTGAGCAAATAATGAATTTGGCAATAATCCTATAGTGTGATATTGACAAGGTAAGAAATTAGAATTATTGTTTTCTAGAGTGGACTGTTTGCACTTTGGAAACCTTCACACATCCAGTAAGCAAGGACAGAGAACTGCTGATCTGCAGGATAAGGGCTGACTGTGATCCTGCTGTGGTTAAGATTAACACAACATCTGGAGAAGCACAGAACAAGGATTGCACTGTATGTCGATGTGTTTGTAACAACTTGGTTATATTGCGGTTACTCTGTTGTTGTATTTAGGGAGAGTGGACCTCAAACCTCTACGTTGGAGGAGGTAGTAGCTTACAGTCAGTTGAGATTCTGTAGTACAGGTGTAAGCTTTGTCCAAGGTCACCATAAGGGGTTTTTGGGTAAAACACTGAATTCTCACAATACCTCTTTATTCTAGAAGATCACTAGAAATACGTCTGAGCAAACTGTCTGGATATCTGACAAAACACTGGGGATAACCTGAGCTTACTAGTAGATAATTTCTCATTTAACCACTAGAAAGTCTGTAAGTAATGATAAAAGCACAAGAACAGGGTTGGTGAAGTAAATTAACCTAATTAACTATTGACTGAAACAATTTATTTTGTAAAGGGAGACAAAGTTGTTATGGATCTCTCAAAGCTGTTCCAGTCTAGTGTATTGGAGGAATTTATAGACATAATGAATGACAGCATCAAAAGCATGAATATTAACAACACAACCGAGTGGTGGACACTAAGGACAAGGCTTGACAGGAGAATGAAGGTGATCAGCATTTCAACTCTCACGAGCGATGAATGTGTATCCTCTCCTATGACATGACTGAAAGTCTAAATTGTAATAATTATGGTCATTTCTTTAGAACCTTTTGGAGAAACTTGAAGGTTCTTGGCTTGGAAGATGGAGAGGAGTTCCTCTTGGTCAGCCTATTGATGAAGAGTAATGTGAATCAATAGCATCCTTAGCCAGAGAGTTGGAAGAGAAAGTTTCAATCCTGTGTGGATGCCGATTTGATAATCATTTGCTTGAAGTATGTTGTGCATGAATCAATCAGAGTTTCCCGAGTTATAAGGATGGCAGATTGTATGAAAAATGTTTTGTCCATCAATCTTTGTTATGATTTGTGTGCCATCTTCTTTGGTGCTTGACCCAAAGATGACAATTGAAGTAGCAAAACCTTGCATAGTAACCGAATGGAAACTAGGGATGGTTGAGTGGCAAGAGCACTCACCTCCCTGCTGTTCCACAGGTTCAATTCCCAGACCTGGTGTCATATGTGGTATGTGGGTCGGTATGTCCTTGCTCCAAGGGTTTTTATACAGGTTCCTTGGTTTTCCTCCCTCCACAAAAACCAACATTTCAACGTTTCACTTTAAACCAGTGGACAAGAAGAACCACCTCATGGAATGCCGCCAGCTAAATCCCATTGTCATTATTAATATTTTTATTAGTAAGTGTCCTTTGTTTGTTGTAGGTCCTCATAGATTCGTCATTTTGCTTGTCAAAAAAAGAAACTGCTGAAGCACTGATTGAAATTACTGCCATGGATGCTACCTTACCTTCTTTTGAAAAAGTAAGAACAAGAAAATTTTTGTTCCAATAAAAGAATTCATAATCAAGTGTCTAAAGTAAGTTGGAATTTCACTGCTTTTGTCAAAGCATAGGGCTAACCCTTCACTCTAATGAAGGGCTAAAGTCAGATTTAGCAACTACTTACATTAACTAAATTGTAATTTAGTCCACTTGTGTTTGCTAGACATAGCAACCCTCTGGTTTTTTTCTTCTCAACCTCTATTGCAATAAGCTGTTGTGATTATTTTTGTTTTGATTATTTGGTGTTTGATAAAATTGCACTCTATTGGTTTATCATCGTCAATTGCCTGACAGCAGAATGTGTTTAGTCTTAGCAACTAGAGACAAAGGGAGGTTCCTCAGCCTTGGCCCTTAAGTAATCATCTCTCATTTCATGTTCTCTCACATTGCGTGTTTCAGCTACTTGATGAAGTTCAGAACTTCACTGACAAGCTATTTGAAGATACAGACAAGAAAAGCTGCATAAACAGGTTCAAGGGAACGTAAAGGTTAATTTTCTTTCTCACCTTCATTACTTCTACTCTCGAGAAATTATTGATGACAACAAAATTCCTTCTCAGGTCTGGAGGTCACTCTGCAGAGAACATTCCTCATCATCCTGTAATCCTAACTCTTGGAAAAGTAAGAGCCAGCTTTTTTAGGTCTTACATTTGTTTAGTAATCAGCCATTAAATGTATTCTAGCTCTAGCTCTGAAGACCTGACAACTGAACAACCAATATGTGGGTTCTTTGTAAATAGATGTTGGTGAACTGTCAAGGAATCAAAGCTTAGCCAAACACAAGGGTGGGGGAAAAGGCATCTGTAATGGACTGACATTCCATATTAGTTTAAAAAGTGGTCATATGCAACATTAGTGTAATGGGTACTGGTTGCTCACCATTATATTCAAGGTGTTCAGACACTAAAGTAGATTTATGGGCATGCACACATATGCTGTAATTGCAAGATGTGTGCCTAAATTGTGGTAGCAGATCTTACTTATCAACTCATTCAGTATTGGGACATACTCTTCTACAATATTTGAAACCAGAGTCAATTTGTGGCATATCTATACATCAAACTGATCTGTATTTTATGATTCATAGGATATTCAGCATCTTCCATGGGAAAGCATACCCATCCTGTTTGACCAACCTGTGACAAGGGTCCCATCTCTGCAATTTCTTTTCTTTAAGGTACACATTCCATTAAGAGGTCTTTGAAAGTTTGAAGACCTGACTTGTTTCTCAAAGAACTGTCATGTTTTCTCCCAGAACCATATTGATTTTTATCTCTGCTATGCTGTCAACAGTGGAAAGAAATTTTTTTTTAATTAATTATATCAACCCTGATGCCCACTGATTGTGTAAACCATGGTTTGGGTTAGACCTTGTGTAAAGAACTGGCTCATTTGGTTTCTGGAGCATAATTCTCCCTTACAATAATAGTTTTGTAATTTTAGGAAAAGAAGTTGTGATCTGATACAAAAAAAGTGTCATTTCATTATCTATTAGCCAAGGTAAGCATACAGGAAAAATTGTCAATTGATTGAATAGAATGATGGTCTTTTGAAATGTGGTTGCCTACCACCACAACTTTTGTGCCAGATTCTTAGCTTTTAATACCTTGATATTCATTGTCAGTTAATATTTTTTTCTGCATTTTTCTTGATAGTTATCGTGTCAAAGACAGTTGCCTGAGATTGATCCTGAGAAAACATTCTATGCACTCAATCCTCAGAATAACCTACCCAACACCCAGAAAATGTTTCAGAAGTGGTTTGATAGGTACAAAACACAAGCAAACGATTGAAGCAAATGAAACAGAAGAAAGACCTGATGTTGTGTTTCCTATATATTAAACTAGGCTATACAAGTTGGTAGAGGTAACACCAATATATTATAAACTGAACAAATAGATTCAATGTTGCTGTGTGTCTGTTTAGTAATAGATCACAGATGACATCAAAATGTAGTAAGAACAAAAAGTGACACAGGAAGCCCAGCCAAGTGTGTCACTGATTTTGGCATTTTGGCAACATGTAATGGTTTTAAAGGATAAGAAAGCAAAATGTTGTTGATGATGACATTACTCTTGCACCTGTTTTTTAATAGATCACAAGTACGAACCAATCAAAATGCTTGTATAATCCAGCTTATATGAATAATTGTTGTCACTTGCAGCAAAGATGGATGGCAAGGTATCACAGGAAAGGCTCCCACACAGGAAGAGTTCAGGAGTGCTTTAACTGACCATGACCTGTTCATGTGAGTTATTGTAAAGGCTCCAGTAAGGGGCCTATTGGCCCACACAGCCAACCAGGAGTATTACCACTCACCCCCCCCCCCTGAAAATTCAGCAGAAGCCATTTGTCCTTCTGGGTGAAGAGAGGCACTGTGAGAGTAAAGTGTTTTGCCCACAAACATAACACACTAACCCAGCCAGTACTCAAACCCAGACCTCTCAACCCAGAGTCCATTGCACTATTCTAGGGTCTCCAGTCAGCTTTGACTGTCCACGACCTGTTCATGTGAATAACTAAAAACACTCCAGTAAATCTCCTTTTAAATGAGCCCCCTCTGTCTAGAAGATCAAGCTTCTGGTATGCCTCCTATCTCTCATCAGTCTCCACTTTACCCCTCTCTCTTTCCCCAACAAAAACAGTCATGCACTGGTTATATTATCCTCCATTTGAGAATGTCAGCTTCCATCTTTAAACATTACAAGTTCTCTACCAAGAAATGTATACAGCAGATCAGCGGGAATGTAAAGAATTATCATTTGGCTCTTACAAAGTTTTTGAAAAGAACCTTCCTCTCACACCCCTCTGATATGCATACCTCTAAAATAAACCCTAGTTCTGAAACCCTGAAGATTTCTAAGCCTGCCATTGACAAAGTAGAGAATTTAAAAGGTCATAGAGGTTGGATATTTGCAGAGCTGTTAGTGCTGAAATACTGAGAATCATGATTCTTGAATGTTAAATAAGTTGACTAAGATAGAGACAAAGATACTTTGCGTTTCTTTTATACATACTTGAAATTTTGCTTCTGTAACTAATTAAGTTGGATGACCCATGTTATTATCATTCTGATATGTCTGTATCAGTTACTACCAGTAATGATTTATGCTACATTGACTGAACTATATGCAAATTACAACTGAAACAGGGGAGATGGTGTTTTCTTTTATTTTAGAAGTGAAATCAGTATCTATGACCCTTTTTATATGACATTTGATGCTCTTGCGTGAGTTGCAGTTGCTTAGCTGCTAAACTGGGTCCATAATACAACCGTTACACATATTAAGGATCATATTTGCTGTAGGTGCTCTCAACCAATACATCGGTTGACATAATTATTTGTTGAGAGTCAGTTAACATTTGACCGATATGTTGGTTGACATTTGGCTGACAGTCGGTCAATGTATCGGTAAAGATATTGACCATCAACTGTCGACCAAGTCTCAACCAAGTATCGGCCAGCTGTGAACCAACCATCAACCAAGTGCCGACTGACTATCGACCAAGTGTCACCCAAGTGTTGACTGACTTTCAACTGATATATCAGTGGAGAGCACCTGCAGTAAACATGATCCCATACTTATTAGTTCTAGATGCGATAAACATTTTCAGATAAGGGTATCTACAGTAGAAAGTTTTGTTGTTGTTGCTTTAATCATCGCATCAATATTCTTTCTAGATATTTTGGTCATGGCACTGGGCGTGAATTTCTGCAGGGTGATGACATTCAAAGGTTGGATTGTCGAGCTGTTACTCTGCTTATGGGTTGCAGTTCGGGAAAACTACAGGTTAGTTTATTCCTGACCGTGAAGGAAAAACATTATCACATAATTGTTGTTGACAAACCAAAAAAAGGCAAAGGAAGTGTCCAATTGTCTGGTTCAGATGTGTAGTTGGTTGAGACTAGGCATGGGGCATATAAGTAACCACTCTATTTTAATTCATTAGGCTGGTGGAGAGTGTGAGCCAAGGGGGATGGCCTTAATCTATCTTCTGGCAAGCTGGTATGTCTTTGGCATTCATTTCTTGTGTGTTAGTTCCCTTACAAAGTCTTTTACTGACGTGCTATATTGCAGGTTTCAACAGCTTTTTGCTTAAGCAGCTGTTGATATAGTAGTGGGTAGCTGTCCTTGGAAAAGGGGTCCTAAGGCAAGACTTAAATATGAGAGCGAGCTCGCAGGCTCAATAGACAGCAGTAAGAGGACTCATGGGCAGTGATAGACAGCTGATAACCAGCTTTTATTGAACCCTCTGGCTCTATTTGACAGAGCTCAACACTAACTTTTCAACTTACTAGCCAAGTGGCCAGTCACAACTTAGATGTTATGACAATTTCAGTTTGTTTACTAGCTACACTGGCTAGTGGAAATCGAAAAACACTGGTCAAAACTGAATTTCTACAAGTGTGTGGCTAGTTGGCTATCATTAGTGTCAAGTCCTGATTTGAACCCAAATGTCAACTGCTATTGACCTTTGTCGTTGGGAAACTCGTATAACTTTGCTTTCCTTATAGGTTGGGCACTCCCTTTTCTTGGACCAGACCCTCAAGGAACTAGTTATTCTTCAAAGACCATAGCTCTACTCTATGGTTCACTGTATAGATATGTAGCATGTAATCTATTTATAATGTATTCACTTTCAGCCCAGCCATCATTGCTAACTTGTGGGATGTTACTGACAAAGACATTGATCGCTTCAGTGAATTGCTGCTGAAACAGTGGCTTCAATCTGGGTCTTGTTTCTCATTACCACAAGTACTAAGCCAGTCGCGACAAGCTTGTAAACTGAAAAATCTGATAGGAGCATCTCCTGTAGTTTATGGCCTTCCAGCTTACACTAAGGAACAGAATGGTTAACCAAGGATTATATACTAAAATATCTCTAGTTCCAGTGGGCAATAGCAAAGTATTTACTAGTGCTGGTTGTGTGGCAAAGAGGACAAGCATTATGCAGAGTGCGTTTGGAAATGGTACGATTTGGAACGATTTGCCAAGCGTTCTAGATGCCTGTCAAGCATCACTTTATGCAGATGACACGGTGATCTACTGCTATGGGTCTTCCTCTCAGGAGCTGACTGAAAAGCTCAACCAAGACCTCCTGGCTGTGGCGAAATGGCTGAATGAACATAAGTTAACACTGAATCTGGACAAAACCAAATGCATGCTCATTGGCAGTAACAAGAAGTTACAGAGGAAAATAGCTCTAACTGTTTCAATTTTTGATCATTGTATAAACAATGTTACTTGTTTTAAATATCTTGGAATCTTAATATCGTCTGATTTTTCGTGGACAAATCATGTCGAATACATGGCAGGGAAAGTTAATCAAAGGCTTGGCCTACTTAGACGCATTAAGCATTTGTTACCGTTTAAGGCGCGCATCCTTTTTAATAAAAGCCTTGTTATGCCCTTATTCGAGTATGCTGATTTAGTTTGGGGAGACAAACATAATGTAACTTTAATGTCTAGTTTGCAAGTGCTTCAAAATAAGGCGGCTAAAATAATATTAGATCGACCTCTGTATTCCTCTGCGTCTGATGCGTTAACTACACTGAAGTGGTTAACACTAGAAAAAAGGCGCTTCCAGCGCCGATGCGTACATGTATATAAATGTCTTAATAGTCTCACGCATCACGAACTAACATTAGTCACTCAGCAAGAACAGCATAGTTACAACACAAGAAATAAAGCAAACCTCAAAATTCCATCCGTTAAAAGAAACTGGGGCAAACAAAGAACTGGCTATCATGCTGTAAGTGATTTTAACTCGCTGGACAAAACTATACGAGCCGCTGATAATGTAAATATTTTGAAGCGTAAGATTTTTAATTCATTGATTTAAGTTTTGTATTACACATAAGATACATTAGTTTTTAGTAGCATCTTTTAGCATTTTTATTCATTGTAAATTTTTAATTTTTAATTTTCGAGGTCCTTTTTGTAAACCACTTTTTAGTGAAAAAGTTTCCTCATTAAAGATTGTCATCATCAGTCAATGATGACATTAACTCACGAAAATTTAACAAAAAAATAAAATAAAAAATAAAAAAAAAAATCATCATTATATGAGCTTAAGTCAGGCGTTATTCTGTTCATGAGAGATAACTTGTTGATAAAACTGCAAGCATATGCAATGAACAAATGTTTTCATATTTAATTTGGATACATCTACAAAGTTGAAATGGTAAATTAGCAACCGTAACGATTACAAAAGCTGACGTTTCGAGCGTTACGGATACCCGTTCTTAAATGCACAAAAAATCAGAAAGGTGGAATGGCGAAAAATCAGTCTAGAAAAGTAAAATTCTCAACCAAGCGAATGATTTCCAAATTGAAAAGGCACCGCATGTCGGCGCAAAGTGAGTGTGAATATTTTCACAACTCAATAATTACGTGTATCGCTTCACTTAAAAATCCAACCAGTCTTAATATTCGCTGGAAAATTATCTTACAGACCTAATCTCTTGCTTTGTCTGGAGAACTATTGCTGTTTTTGACGATTCTGAAGGCGAGGGCGACTGACGAACCACGATCGCACTTCGTAACGACGGCCAGCTAAAGTCAGCAAACAGCACAAAACTCTAAACAAAATGATTCCCCTGTACTGCTATTTGTTAAGACGTGGTTTTAGTATTAAAAACCCACTCAAAGGATCAACCATAATAAACAAGGAGAAGTATCATGGATATTTTCCGACCTAAAACCATGCAAAAGGCCGCTGTTTTCATCGAACTCAGTCCACAAAGACTTGGAAGCACTTGGCAGCCTAATGTTGATGACCACGGACCACTGTGACGTCACCAAAACGTATTTCCGCGGTGTCCTCTAGAGGTGACAATGGTCCCAAGTTATACAAATCAGTGCTATCTGGTATGTGTTAAAATTCAATCATGATGCTCTTCGCATAGTAATGTAAAAATAAAAATAAAAAAATGCATGAAAATGAATCAGATGTTGTGATGTAATTGTCAGTAATACGTATCACCTAAAAAAAATTGGTGAGCTGTTTTTGCCCTTGAAGTAATGGAATCTTTTTTCTTTTGGACAATGTTTTTCCACTAGTTTTGCGTTTTGTGCTCTGTTGCACAGTGATGTCCTTCTCAAGGAGCATGCGTTTGGCTAGTGGTTTTGCTACATATTTAATGGCTTTGTTGCCAGTTGAGATGTTCTCTTTGTCATACATAGTTTCAGTTAAAGTTCTTTTCTTGGTGTGACATTTGGATGTATCCTCAACGTAAGATTTATTGCCACATTCCTTACGAGATGTTAAAGTATCATTGCTTATGGCAGCACTCATCAGGTCTCTTTTGTTAGCTGAACTTAGTCCTATCAGAATGTTGAAGGCAGGTTTGGCCCAGCTCATATCGCCACACACTTTTCTATAGCTTTCAAATGGTGTCTACAAGAAAAAGGAAAAAATTAATATAAGCTTTTCTAAGATGCACCTTGAGGAAACATAACATATAATTTGCTGGTGCATTTATTAAGATAACCCTCTTTGAACAAAATAATAAAATAAAAAGTGTCTTTACTTAGATTTCACCTTGATTAAATTCACTGGACGGTTTACCAGTATCTTACCTTTTCAGGTTTGTGTTTTGGTGGCTGATCCTTGTGTGGTGTGACAGCTCCTTCTGAAGACTCCGAATCAGGTGTTCTAGCAAGAAAAAATTAATCATGTCACTTAAAACTTCTCTTAGGACAATAAAAATTTACTTAGAATTGTACCTCACAGGCAAAACTGGGGCTGCATACAACTTGCCAAGGTTTTCTTGATGCAGAAATTACTACCTACTGATTTATTCTGTTAAAGTGGAGAGACAAATTGTCTCTCCACTTGGTGCCAGGAAAATTTCTTGCTAGGAAGACGAGAGAGTGACAACATCTGCACCAGTGCCAGCTGGTCTACTACTAAGCTAGCTTAGAGCTTGCCATGCGATGTCTAAAAGTCCCAGAGTTTTTCAATACTGTTCCACCTTACCTGAACTGACTAAGTGTAGATTATAATTTTGATTTTCCACGAGGTATTTCTGGTGTCATCAGAGCACACCTCAAGTCCCTTGTGTCATATTCTTGGAGACAACTTTTCTAGTCGTGCTCATCTAATACAGCCTGAATCAGGAAATACACATTCATTCCTGCCATGGATGACTTTGCTTGGCCACCATCACATATTTTGCAGCTTAGTTGTTCCACCTTTTCTTTCAGAGATTCCACAGTTTTGGCAATACTTTCATTTGTAAAAACCTTTTCTTTGGATTTAATAATGCTTACTTTGAGCATGTTCATGATTCTTAAGACAGCACTTCTGAAAGATAAGCAGACAACTTATTTTCACAGGGTTTATTCAAACATGCCAATCACTTTGGACAATCTCACCACTCAGTCAACTGTATTTAATATTTTTACTGCAGTACTGTGACAATCCTTTTAACTGGTTAGACTCCTTTGTGCATGCTTTTCTTTCGGAAGTACCCCATCCAATGAAAGGTGCTCAACAAAATAATAGGATTTTTCCCATGATTAGCTTGTAAAACAACCTTAATCTGACTGGGATGCATTCAAGATCTAGTCAAGGGGCCGGTTCGTTGATTGTCCAAGGGCATGCTCCCCCAGGAGATTTTGAAAATGAGGTCTTCGGAAACATGATTTCCAGCATTTTGAGGGACAATTTAGAGGGTTGGACTGAACCACCCAAACCACCCCTGGGTCCGCCTCAGAATCTAGATGCAACAGTTTTCTAATTTTTATCACTGAGAGTTTGGTGGAAGAACAAAATTGATCTTGGTTTTAAAACCTTCCTTTGCAGAAATGATCATGTTCTTAAATTAAAATAGTGTACAATATGTATCTACAGCTATCTTACTTTGCATCTGCTGTATCTTCACAGACAGTTTGTAACTTTTGGAAAAAGGTCACAAACTCTCCAAGACCCTGTAAAAAACAAATTGTTGAAAACCACAGATGAAGGAAGTTATTAAACATTAGCCATGAGTATGGGACAGAAAAGTCTACACCAACTGGGCTGCAAAGAACTCTTTGGCTTAGTAAAGATTCTCTCTTGTGGTAAAATGACCTGACACCTACTAACAGCTGAAATATATTTATAAAAATTCTATTTGGTACACTAAAGGGAATAATAAATTTTGATATACTGATATATACCTTAGTTAATGGGAGAAGTGGGTTGTCATCAATTGGTGCATAACTCTTTCCACCCAATCGTATCCTCAGAATAAACGAGACAGCTGTCTGTTGGCATGGGAAGGAAAGAAAACTAGAGAAAACTGTGTAATATTATCCTCCAACTGCTAAGGATAATGATGAGAAAAAAAATTGTTTTTTCACCACTGGATCAGACTATATACATTTTAGAATACAGCTCAATCCTATCTCTCAGTTGTTTATCAAGGAGCCAATCTATTGAGAAGCAATGCAGGATCAGCCACAGATAGGAGGTATACATTGTCACAGCAACTTCTTGGAATGAGGAAATTGGTTTAGAAAGTATCTAAGAACTCCAGGAATATGGATTGAAAGATTACAGCTTTTGCTTTGTTACCTGTCCTCAATGATGACATAAACTGATGATGATGAATGCAATGATATACATGCATGCAAGAATATCAACATCATGATTTAAATGCTTGAAAAATAACTGAGCTGCCACCTCTTGTTTCACCCTCCAGACTCTTTCAACACGCCAGAATTGCTTCTCAAACACCAAGGGATAATTTTCGAAATGAATTGAAAATTTTGACCCTTACAATTGCAACACTCTTAGTCTAATAGTGATTGATTCCACTCTTTGAAAACACTTTGCTAATGTATAGCCCACACCCTCTTTAACTTCTGTGTCTATTTAAAAGTGGCTTAGCCAGAAATATTTTATGCATGTGTGGTCTTCACAGCAATTATTTTGATAACTGTCATTTGCTGATAGCAGTTCATAATTGCAGAATTTTCATGATAATATTCACTGTAAAAAAAATTGCAGAGGTTTCATCTAAGTTTTTAGCAAGGGAGCAACTGGTTTTCACAGGCAGGCAAAACTCTTTGGACTTAACTTCTTTATGAGATAAACTTTCTTCTATATGGTCAAATCAGGTGGGCAAAAACTTCCTTAAAACCAGTCAATTTCCTCAGTGCCCAGTCCTTAATGAAACACCTGAAATTGAGTGGTACCTGAAACATAGGCATGTTTTTTTCCCCTGCAACTTTCCTCAATACTGTAAATTGTTTATGAGCCAAGTCCCTGCGAGGGATATGGATGGCCTGAGACAAAGCTAGTTCATCTCTCGAATTCACTAGAAGCCTGAGGTAACTCAATAAACTTTCAGCAATTGATCCTGTTTTCAAAACAACATGTACAAGATTAACAAATCAACAGATCACTTGCTAAGTCAAGACCACGCCTAACTTACCCTGCGAGCAGAGCCTTTTTAACCTGTCCTCGAATCAATTAAAAAGAAGAAAAGAAGAAGAAAAGAAGAAGAAAAGCAGAAAAGGCTCTGCTCACAGGGTATGCCTAACTTCACACTAGTTCATATTTTTTTTTCATTTATTTATTATTATTTCGATTTATTTTGATTTATTACAGATTCCAACAATTAAGAGGCTCTTCTTCTGTAACAATACTAATCTAGTCTAAGTATATATACATATATATGTAGTAACTAATTAAAAGTATAATAACAATAATAAAATTAATCAATGTAACTTATCGTGAGATATTAAAATATACAATACACATTATGTGGATTAAAGACCAATATTTAGCAAACAAATGTTTCTTAGCACTATGGCAAAAAACATTATGTTCTAAAACGTTTCTTGTTGCTAGCTAGAGCTAGCATACATTTAATGGCTGATTACTAAACAAATGTAAGACCTAAAAAGGCTGGCTCTTACTTTTCCAAGAGTTAGGATTACAGGATGACGAGGAATGTTTTCTGCAGAGTGACCTCCAGACCTGAGAAGGAATTTTGTTGTCATCAATAATTTTTCGAGAGTACAAGTAATGAAGGTAAGAAAAAAAATTAACCTGTATGTTCCCTCGAACCTGTTTATGCAGCTTTTCTTGTCTGTATCTTCAAATAGCTTGTCAGTGAGGTTCTGAACTTCATCAAGTAGCTGAAACATGCAATGTGAGAGATCATGAAATGAGAGATGATTACTTAAGGGCCAAGGCTGAGGAACCTCCCTTTGTCTCTAGTAGCTAAGACTAAACACATTCTCCTGTCAGGCAATTGATGATGATAAACCAATAGAGTGCAATTTTATCAAACACCAAATAATCAAAACAGCTTATTGCAATACAGGTTGAGAAGAAAAAAACCAGAGGGTCAAATGATGTGGTCTGGTAACAAAAAGTTTTTAACAAAGTCATTTTGCTTAAAGAATTAGGTTAAATTAGTGATAATTACATTTTGCTAGAAAAAATATTCTCCTGTTATAAGAGTCACATTGTTCTACAAACCAATCCTGAGAAAGTTGAACAGTTAAGTTACACTTTCTTTGAAGCTGGTTTGGCTGCATAACACAGCTGAAAGCTCGCTATTGCTTGTAAAATAACTATAATGTACCTTTTGGCATGTTCTGCAATAGGGAAATTTCTTCAGGAGTGAAGAGACCTTGTTTGTATCTCTCAGTTGCACACAAGGAAAACTTCATGATGTTTCAAGTCTTGACCAGGGCAGCCAGTTTTTGGTGAGCAGTATTAGTTGAAGAGTCATCAAGTGACAAGGAGGAAAGACGTTCTGCAAGCTTCACCAGATCTCCTTTGTTTTCCTAACAGACAAAAAGGAAATAACAAAATAAAGAGAAATCTACTTGTAGATTTATCAAGTTCCCTGCTCTGGCATCCTATGTTCTAGTTCCCTGTTATGACATCCCATGTCTTACAGTAGTTCCCTGTTCTGGCTTCCATGTTCTAGTTCCCTGTTCTGTAATCCCCTGTTCTGGCAGCCATGTTCTAGTTCCTTGTTCTGGCATCAAAGGTTCTAGTTCCTTTTGTTTTTGCATCCCATATAAAGGAGCAGATAAACTTTGAGTCACTTAGTGCCACAGTAATTGGGGATACCAGTAAACATGGACAGTTGTGTGCCATGTCTAAGAGGTAAAAGCATCCAACTGGTTTTCACAAGGTCACGAAAAATCTCTCTCTTTTGTATACATAACAAATAGAAGTCTATCAAATGCAACAGTAGCTACAAGTACTCACAAGCAAAGGTGTTATCATATATACCAAAGGTTTAGAAAAATCCTTTGCTATTCTCCTAAAATAACAAAACCACAGGGATTCAATTGAAACTATCCCTGGTCACTAGTCAGTGAGGTCATCTTTAATTAATTTGAGTTGAAACTTCAACTTAAATTAACAAAAAGGATGTAAACTTTGCCATTATCTTTGTAGTCTAGATGAGTGTTCTACAAACTAGTTCCAAATTAATCTTTAGAGGTAAACAATTCCCCTTTGGCATCTTTACTATAGCTAAGATATCTTGCTCTATGGGGACATAAGAAGTTGAAATGAAATTTGTCGTATACATTTGCCGTAATTGCAAAAAAAAAAAAAAGCAAAAAATTTGAAAAATAACTGTTTTGCTGGTTTGGACAAGGCAAATTTACCAATTACCAGTAGATTAATTCAATGTTGAATTCACATCAGGGGAATAAAAGAAAAGAAATTAACCCTTCATTTTCAGCACAACTTCATGTTCAACAAACAATTTTAAGATCTTACTTTATTCTCTTTCCTGTTCTGGTAACAGCTTGATTGTCTAAGAGTAACAGACAAGGACAGTTAATGTTATCCTCAAAATTCTCTCATCTAAAATTTTGGATTGATGCTCCTTGACTTTTTGATCTAGTGTGGGTCCAAAAGTTTAACAGAGCTTTTACTAAACATTAATAAATCACCTGTATGGTAGGCAAAATTGCCTTGCTAGTGCAACACCATCCACAAACTGCCTCAAAGCTTCCCTCACAGCTCCCTGATGAGCATACAGCTGACCAACTTGTAACAGGGATGAGAGCAAGTCATTTAGGATTGACAAACTAGAAAGGTTTCGGCCAGAACTTTCTGATGTGGCTAGCAAATCTGCACAAACAAAAGGAATAGATGCCAAAATATGTGATAAAAAGTTTAATAATAAAACAGAAGAAAACTCTCCCATGTTTCAGGCCAGTTTGATTGCACTTTTCTCTATATTTTAATCAGGATAATAACACATCTAATTACAAGCACAACTCTATCTCAAAGCCTGAATTAGGATTGCAAGGTATTGCCAACCACATGATTTAGGTATATATTATCAGGGGCTTCATTAATGTTTTCTGCAGGAGGGAAACTGGTTTTCACAGGCGGGCAAAACTCTTTGAACTGAACTTCTTTACAAGATAAACTTTCCTCCAGACCGTCAAATCAGGTGGGCAAAACCGTCCTCACAACTGGTCAATTTGCCCGGTGCCTGGACCTTAATGAAACCCCTGTATTATCCCAGTCATCAGAACACATTGTCCCTAGTAGAAGCTCATAGAAATCAGGGGCACTACTTTGCAAGCAGGGCTCTGCAGAATTGTGTCAAGAATAAAAGGAAACAAAAATTCCTCAATCACCTTACCCAACAAATTTTCCTTTTGCTTGTGTATCTGTTTGCCAGTACAAAACGCATCTAAACCAAAGATTTCTTCAGCCATTTGTGTAAGTTTATGAAGTACATCCATAGCCCATTCCAGGAGTCAGTGAACCAAGTAGAGGATCTTAACAATGATAATACTAAAAAAAATAACTGTCACCTGGGAATTACTCATAAACTCATGAATTGATTCACTGATCAAAAATTATCTGGTTGAACAGACTGTTTTGTTGGTACTAAGTCTGCCTAAATTTTCACAGGTCACTTGGCGACGGTTTATGAAAACAATGAAATAAAAAATCAATATTGGGGAGCTGGGATTGGGCGGTGGTGAGGTCACTCGCCTCCCATTAGTTCAATTCTTGGACCTGGTGTCACATGTGGGTTGAGTTTGTTGTTAGTTTTCTTCCTTGCTCCAAGGATCTTTCTAGGGGTCTCCAAAAACAAACACTCCAAATTCCAATTAGACCTAGTATCAGTGGACAAGAAGAGCCATCTTATGGAATATCCACTGCTAAATTCCCATTTCCATTATGAAAAAGTTACTGAATAACTGTGGAGAAGAGTAGATCTAAGTTTTGGAAAGAGGAATTTCCAAAGAAGAAGAGTGAACTTACCAACTATTATCTTAAATTTGTGGATTGTGGGTGGGAGCATTGCATATTCACAGCAAATTGATTTCCATCTGGCTTTCAACAGGTGGGACTTGTAACTCTTGTGTGTGAAGACTTCACTCTGCAGTGCTTCCTTCAGGGAGACCTCCCCTTCCGAATACTAAACATTAATCAATGAAAACCACGACTGACACACACATCACAAACTAAACAATCCCGTGTTTACACGTACTGCCTATTATAGACCTGTTTAATTGGTATTTCCTCCTATACCATATATTGTATAATAATATACATGAAAAAATTTCTCAGTTCTGATTGGTTAAGATGAATGCAGTTTCAGTTAATTCAGTGCAGAAGAGAGTTAATTCAGTACAGAAGAGGGTTAATTCAGTGCAAAGAAAGAAACAAAACCAGACATTCTGATTGGTCAGAGTAATTGGTCAATGTCAAGGTCAATGTCACTTGCAGGATTTGAATGAATTATTTTTGCACGTGATGCATGCGCTTTTCTTCTGCGTAGTTATGAGAAGCTACCTCGTATTTTTTCATGTATATTATTAATACATAATCACATGATTTTCTCATGCAATTTGGAATAAATAATCACTTGTAAATGTTTTTATATATACTTTATAATAGTGCTGTGTATGTTCTACTGGTTTTGTCAATTTGTAATTAATATATTAGGGCCATTAACAGACTTCCTGTTAATACTCCAACAACTTTTTAAAGGTCACTTGGGGCCTTATTCCAACCGGTAACCCCCTTTAACTTATTACACTAACATCATACAACTGAATAAGAGTTGTGCTTTAGTTCAATGTTATTTGCGCAATGATATTTAACATACTTCTGTTAATTCTTAAAACAGATTTTGCAAAGGTTGCAAAACTTGGGGACGTAAAGCCTGTAACTAAATCTGAGCTTAGGCAAGCCCTAAGATGTAAAGTAAATTCCCTGAAATTTAATTCATCCAAGCCTGGATATTTCGTAGGTAAGCTATAAGTAAATTTACATGTGGCTAAATAGTACATACCTAGACATAGTAATATGACCCTGTTGCAAGCATGCACCATTGAAATCAAATATAGTGACCCCTTAACTAAGGTATTCCCCCTATGGGAGGTTTAATATTTGGAAACTAAGAGGTATTGGGACTATTAAAAACTTTTGTATTGCAGGTTAGTGTCCACTTGCAGGATTGTCCATTAGTGGAGGTTACTCTACACATGTAGTGAAAATTGTATCCAAATCATCTTTTTATACCCAGATCACAAGTCATCATGTTGGCCTAAGTTATGTGCAAGTATTGAATACCCTAAGTTTTTACAGAAGCAAAATAGGAATGTGGTGAAAGCACTCCTTTCGGTGATGCAGTGTTGCATCATTCAAACAATCTCAATCTTAAAAATCAAACAGCAAAACAATGTTCACAACCGTAATAAATGTATTGGTGTGTAAAATATTGCATGTGTGTTTATAAATTTATGCTCTTTTTATTTCAGAGTACAGGAAAATGTACACCGGCCCCAAAAAGGCAAAGAATGGGCAACGAGAGAATTAAGGCCACTGCAGCTAGTTAACTGTCTAATTAAGAGTTTTTTATTATGTTACTTTTTATTATATCATTTTTAATCACTTTTGCTTTACATAAGGATTGAAAAAATAAAACAGAGCTATTAACTTAAAGACAGTCTCTGTGAGAGTAAAATTTATGTTCGATCTCCATAATAATATTTATCTCAAAAACCATCCTTTCATGTTTGGGCATACATGCCATTGTAAAATGCTACAATTTAAGCAAACAAACTGTCAATTAAAGTCTGTATATAATTTAAACTATGATGTTACCTGTTTTGAAACTAATTTGTACCTAATGTAATTTAATATGGGGTTCTATGAACTGGCAGTACTATTTACCTGGCACTGGCATTTATTAAACAGATTTAAAATAAACACCTATTTTTAAACTATTTCATCCCTGTTTTATGTCTATTTTAAGGCTATTTTCAGCCTACTGCCCAAGGCCTTTCTTATTTACCCCAATTTTATTCCTCGTTTATAACTATTTTAAGACTATTTTCAGCCTATTTTATTTTTAGCTTGTCTTATTCACACTATTTTAATACTGTTTTCTCACCAACTTCCATACACATCTAAGGCTATTTTTAGGCTATTTTAGAGCTATTTCAAAGCTAATTTACAAACATTTTTTTCTGTAGATCATGCATGCATGGACTATATTTTTTAACTGTTTTTTGTTTCAAAATGATAGGTTTAAAATAGCTAAAAAATTGCTTTAAAATAGTCCATAAAATAGGGGGAAAAATACATAAAAGATAGGAATAAAAGAGAGTATAAAATAGGTTTTAAAATAGACCAGATTTTCGTGAGGGCAGTACCACGGATGATGTCAAATGTGGGAATTCCAAATGCCCAGGATAAACCAAGAACTCCCTCAATATCATAACTCTGGGGAGATAAAGGAGAATGAAAAAAACACTCAAGATGAGAAAGAAACCTTTCCCTCAGTAATATTAGGGTGTACATGAAAATTCAATATACAATTTTTCATGTTCATCAACATTTGACAACATGGTGCAGTTGACTCTTATATGCTGCAAATATCAATCACCAGCAAATTGTAGTCAACTACAGTCTGATGAAGTTAAAGAAGTCAGTTTTTAAACAAAATATGAACTTCAGAGTTTCTCTGTTCATGAAAATGACTAAAGAGACTAGTCCCATCAACTTCAAGGAAAGTAATATGAGAGATTGCACATGTCTTCCTGAGATCAGTTGGAAGTTGCTCATACGTGTCAAATTTTCTACTTGTATGGACCCCCTTGAATGAGCACTTTTGCTTGAAGACATAACTGCAACGGAGTCTCTTAGCGAGTCCTAAGCCGCGTGTCGCTCTATAGATCATAAGATGTGATTGGCCATTATATCACATTACGTCAGAGGACATATCTACAACAAGAAGACATTTACCACTTTTAGCAGGTTCAAAACCATTTATTCCTGAGTGACGAAGAATCTTTCATATCACTGAAAAACTTGCGACCGAGACGTAAGAAAAGGATTAGGTCCCAGCGCTCTTACAACATTCAAGATGGCGGCTGGAGGGCCGATCTCCGATGCTGTGATTGCGGCAATGAGTAAGTTTTCTTGGGAAACATTCCAGTTATCTTTATAATGAAATGTCTATTAAGGCATTTTTGTATCCTTCCTATGTGATCATGTAACATCATATCTCGTGATATAAGTGTGGCTACCCCCGATGGGCACTAGCTGTAAAAAAAAAACTTTCATGGATACGAAAGATTTCCCAGAACTTTTCATGCTTTGTGAGTATCATCAACAAGTATCTCAAGTCTCGTGCATTAAGCGTGACACTCACGCAAAATATACGCCCTGACGCATATGCTGGAACTATCTTTCTCACATATTTCAGGTTTTTTGGTAAACTGTTGATTTTGAGAAAGCTAATTGTCGGTCATAGTACCAGTAAAATTAATTATCCTTCTAAATTCAATTTACACCTTGTTCGCTTTCTTCTCGCTTTGAACACTTTCCAACAGTGGAAATTGAAACTCAGAATAAAGGAATGCATCACTTAGCTGGTTCTTTCTCAATTTTCTGGAGGAACATGCCCTCATACACCCCCTCCCTCAATTAGGTTTCATATCTCCCTGGGAAATAATTTTTTGGAAGACCTCCTACCCTTACTGAGAATTCCAGTTAAGCTTGATACTGTATATTTCTTTATGTTTAGGCCTTGCATAACCCCCCATTCCCCTGGAAATTTCAATCTCCTCTGTCGGGGAGTATGAAGATTTTGAGAAACTGCACATGGAGTATTATCCGAAGTATATAGTAACCATGAAAAGTAAATGTTGCTACACTTACCAACACAAGCCTCTATGACATCTTTGTCAAGTTCCTTGAAGGTCTTTGACAAAAGCTCTTCTCTGTTGTAAAATCCACACAGCAGTGACCTCACCAACACAGTCCTGGATTTATTTTCAGCATCTTTAATAGCTGCACCCAATTTGTTAGGGCACATCCAGATGCCTGATCCACTGATAAGTTCTGTAAGCTGACAAAAAAATGTTTTCAAAATTACTTTTTTTGTAATGTTTCTAGGAATTTTGAAAAAAAGGTTAAATATATATAGCAAAGTATACATAAATAGATATATAAAACACGAGGAAGGGGTGTACTAGTTGCAGTTAAAAAATTGGCTGAAAAAAGGACTTAGACTGATTGAACTATGTCAATTCCTGCCTCTTGATTCCTGTCTATAGAAAGGTAAGTGCATGTAATTGTAGTAGACACTCTGTTTACTGCATATTTGTGTGTGTATATATATAAATATATATGTAATATATGCAATATTAAACAAAACATCTCATATGCATACTCCATCAGCTGTTCCTTTTTCCTTCGAAATTTTTCTGTGGGAATTGATTCCTGCACACATGCTTTCTTTTGATTTACCTGTAAATTTAATAACTGGTGTTAGACAAGTATTAGCATGATGGATATAAAATTAATGAGACAACAAGTTTATATTGAACAAAACAATGGGTTTTTTAATCTATCAGTCTTAAAATATTCAGATGAGAAACAATGTTCTTGTTATATGAGCTTTTGATTTGACTCTATGATTAAATTGTTCAAAATGCAAACCCATGATCCCCATTATTTGTAAATGGAGATGGCAATTAACTTACAATGTTACTGTTAATTAATAGTGTATTAACACTGCTGCCTAAATGTAGTTGTTACTTACAGAGCTCTTCTTTCAACATATGTACCTCTTCTTTAAGATGGATTATTTCATTATCTTTCTTTTGTTTTTCTTCTTTGCACAAGACATTGACACACTTGAGTGGTGGACGTATGGTTTTTGGCCTTTTCCCTCCAAAGTGGGGGTGCTGTAGTGGGTTTGTCTGATTTGGGGTAGAGGTTACCCTTAATGAGTCATCATCTGACCAATCAGACTCAGACAAGCCATCCACAATATGCTCTTCATTCACTCTTTCAGTACTGCTTTCTGGTGTCGCCACTAGAATGGACTCCTCGATATCATTTAGCTTCTGACAAAGAAGTGACAGCTCTTGCTTTTTCTCCTCTGCAGTCTTGCGCTTTTTGGCGGGTGTGGTTTTCTTGGCTGGAAAATTGACGTGGAAGGATTAGTTAGGATTTTAGAACATTAAAATTACATTAACTATAGCACACAAATGATAAAGCATAAACACAAACCTTGTTTCTCTGATTTCCTCCTTTCTCTCTTGTGTTTTCCACTTTGTGGGGTGTTCTCAGCTGATGCATGTTCTGTTCTCAAGAGAAAATTGTTGCTTTGATGAGTGCAAAATAAATGTCAGTCATTCTCCACAAAGAAATATATGTTATTGTAATGTGGCTTTCAAGGTTGCAACAAGTTTAAAGTAGCATGTTTAAACTACTGTCTGACATACATGTACACTGATGTAGCCTAATCTCTGGTTTTAGAAATGATCAATTGCTTCTCTGTTGCACAACAGTTTGCAGGCACTTTCCTTGAATAGCTCATAATTACTGTATTTTATCATTTTGACCATATGAGTAATGGCCACGTGAGTAATGCCACATCCCACAATTACAGTAAAAGGTCAAAATTCAATTTTTACCTGCACTTGAATCCTCTAGCTGATCAGTTGTTGAAACATCATAATCAGCAAACAGCTTCTTATTGGCTCTCCTCTTCCTTTTAGAGCATCCAGTGCTCTGCATTTCTGCACTGACTGATTGGTCAGAGGTTATGCTCTTGCAGTTTTTATCTGCTTCACCCTTACTACCTTTTTAAAGATCAGTACAAAAAAAGCCTTCACAATGGGCAGTATATGCTTTGCCAGAACACTACAAACGTGTAAACATGACGTATAAAACGGCAATTTTACGTTTTCCCAAATTGGTAGAAGCTTGAACGCTTTGCATGAATCGTTTTTGAAATTAGCGTGGCATGAGAAGGCCAAGAAGGACATTAAGGGAGCAATGCTGTTAGATATTTATTTAAGAAATGGAAAGTTCAATCTAAAAAAGATGGTTGCCTAGTTGATTGGTATATGGATAATAATTAAGTTAGCTTATTTTTTTAAGACGGCCGGCTCGATGAAACTTTGGTAAAACCTTTCGCTGACCACTCTACCTTGCTTTCAGCAAACGCTGTTTTAAAGGGTCTGACCTGGAGAGTAACCGTTTCTATAGCGAGTTTTTGCGATCGTGCGAGATTGCTATATACACTTACCATGAACAGATAAAATTTTTCCCATCCAGAGGTCATTCTTGTACTGCATTGAGACTTCCGTTCCAATTTGAGCCGATCCTCTAAAAATCAACTTCTTCAATGAAATCGCCTCCACCAGTTCATTTTCGAAAGCCTCCCCTCCTTTACTTTTCCAACCAACTACAACTTGGCTTGCCGACTTTGATGATGACATACTGAGCCGTGCAAAAGAAATCAACATATACGTTCCACTATAACCATCATGCAAACTAAATACACATAATATTTTGGACAACCTTCTGTCAAACGTAAATTGTGACAACTTATTTCGCTCTTTCGTGACGCCTTTTCGCACCTCGTGGGATATCTGACAAATCTTTGATCATAATTAAACTTGATTCATCGCTGTTTATGCTCCAAAGCTAAACCTATCTCAGCTGAGCAATGCACCAGCTTGAAACTGGGGTCGATTCAAACAATTCTCTCAATCGAACTTGACAGCTTGCAGCTTTTTCATCAAACAGATTCTCGAGTACGTACGTGTTATTTTTCTCAACTGCTCGGTAATCAAGAAAATCGATCAACCGCTCTCAACAGAACGTTTACAACGTGCATAATTCCGTGCCATGTGATCATGAGAGAACTTTATCTTAGCACGATAAGTAAAATCAGCATTGCTGGTGGGGTTGTTCTTGATATCAACTATAACGATAAGATCTGCTACAGAATACTTGGTCAGTTTTTGATGAAATCACCACTGGAAGCGAAACATCGTGCGGGCTACAAGCCTTTAAGCGAGCAGACATTATCTAATCGCGGAGTTCCAAAATCTCTAAAGTATCATTGATATCAGGGCCTTAACTACTAACAAACCTCGATCATATCTTTCGCTTTCGTTGTTTATAGTCATCATAAACACTCCTTATACCTAGGAAGAGAACCCAACCATGGACCGATTGCCTCAGTAATAAGTTTTTCATGGACATTAATTGCCTCATGCAATCATGTGTTTTTCTGGCTACGGCCCTGAAAATATTAAGCATTAAAAATCATTGAATCATAGCAATACTTTTAAGGATTAAAATACGCGCTTACCTGATACTTAGTACACTTGGAAGGTTGACGTTGATCAAAATGAAGACAGAAGAATGAGAATATTCAGTTAAGCCGTTGGACTCGAGAACTTGACCGCATGTTACCTGCGTTTTGAGCATGGCGTCAGCATATTGGCATTGTTCTCTTCCCGCCACAAATTTCAAGCTGCTTATTGGTTGAAGCCGGACTCGTCTTCAGTCTTTGTCAGTCACATTCTAGGCTTGGTTGCTAAGCTGCTCACGCATTCGCGCTTCACGTACTCTCTCCTTAAGCATGGATGCAGAGCGCCCATGCTATAAAAAGTGGAGATTTCAAGCCGAGGGCGAGCCTTCGCGTTCAACTATTTGGCGAAGAAAGAAACTTAAACGAAAAATTCAAAGCCACCAAGAAGATGAGTTGTGTTACAACGAGGTATCACCACATCAACGGGATTCTCAAGATCAAGACAAAACGTGTAATCATCATAGCCGCGGCAGTACGTTCTCATCAGAGCTACAAAGCGAAACAGAAATTTTGGAAAGTATGCAGACGATTCAAAGTGACAGTAGTTTTTCGGACCAATATTGTCTTGGTAAGCGTCCTTTTTATTCTTTCAAGTCACAAGCTGGGAAAACTAAACATTTTTCCACAGTTTTTTACGTAATGGCTTAATTGTTGATCTAGCTTGCAAACCCATAGAATCAATGTCAAAGTTTAAGAATAATCATTATATAGGACTCCAACATTCTTGTATACCTAAAGGATGGCCTAGACTATATCTGCCATTCAGTAATTTTATTTACAATTTTCTTTTGATATCAGATGGCAATAATTCCTTAATTTCTGAAAATGCTGCTGATCACAAATTCGATGAATTTGTCAGCTTGATGCAAGATATACCAGCTAATGAAGAATTTCCTGAAGAGAGTAACGCTGTGCAGGAGGAAGTCCCAGATACCTACATATATGCAGAAGAACTAGCTAGTTTAATTGAGGAAATAGAAGTGGAAAAAGTGGCATCAGGTGTCGAAGAAACAAAAGATGAAAGCATAGAACATGAATTGTTGTATCAAGATAGCAGAATAACAGTTGGAGAAAGTTTAGCTCTTACAATGGCATTCATTATGCGACACAAACTGTCCATGGTTGCCACTAATGATCTCATTGTCCTCCTTGAGTTGCACTGTCCCAAGGAAAATAATGCAGTAAAAGGATTGAGCCAATTCAAAGACCACATCCAATATCTGAAGCATCCTATGAAAAAGCACTTTTGTTGCCCTAATCCAAAATGTCAAGTCTACATATCTGTTGGTAAACCAAAGGATGGTGAGGTTTGTAGGATATGCAGTGGACTTCTATCAGATAAGTCTTTTTTCATTGAGCTTCCAATAGAAGACCAGCTGCATACAATTTTGTCACGTAAGTTATACAATATTCTTTATATTCTTTTGTACACTTCTGTTGTATGCAGTACTCTAAGAACCCAGGGCTCTCTCAAAACTTTGAACTAGTCAGAGAAAAATTTTTTAAGTAGCCAGGGATAACTTGCTGTCTTGTCAAGTGGAAACCCCGAAATGTATGTATATTTTCCCAGAATAGCCGGTGTGCTCAGGACAAGTAGACAGTGATTTATGCCGGTTGCCAGAACTTCTGGAGATCCCTGAGAACCACTGAAGTGCTCTGACAACTTTTGCTATAATTTCAGCTTATGTTGGTGCTGGGAATCTGTTGAGATGTCATAAAATTGTTTATCACAAGCAATCAGCTTCAACATGATGTTGATGATTGTTTTGCTATCACTACAATATGTAATACAATCTGTAAGCCAAATATATCACGTACATGTAGGTTTGACATAACTTTACTGTTTTTGTCAAACAGGTCCAGGTCAACTTGAAAAATTAAAGTACAGGTTTAAAAGAGAAACTTCTGATGGCAGTTCAATCCAAGATGTCTATGATGGTAATCTGTACAATATGCATTTAGGACCTGGTGGTTTCTTAGCAAGTGCAAGCAATATTTCACTCCTTGGAAACACTGATGGAGTTGCACTTATTCGATCATCAAGTTATGGAGTATGGCCAGTTTTTCTAGTGATCAATGAACTTCCTCCGCTTCAGAGGTGAAAAATAGATTACTTACATTCATACAGTTTTTGGTATATGTACAAGTCATAAGTCTATGTGGCTGTGGTGCAAATGCAGGCAAAGTTGATGCCTTTTCGTTTACTTTCAATGCATGTCATTATTTTAGTACAATATAAGGTTTAAAACAGATTATTTTTATCACTGTCCTTTTACAATTTTATTGACAGGTTCAGCAGGATGAATCGCATTTTTGCAGGACTTTGGTTTGGTAAAGGAAAACCCCATTTTCCAACATTCTTACAGCCAATTGCTATTTCTCTGAGGACTCTATATAATCCAGGTAATAAACACCCAGCACATGGTAGAGGTAGAGTTGTAGCCTTGAAAAATTATGAAACTCTGAAGTAGTTATTATTTTAGGTAAACAACTTCCATCTTAATTGGGTGACAAGAAAACCATACCAGGAGAATGTGAACTAAATTCTCAGAACCAATGTTACTGAGATTATATGGGTTTACAATAAATAAATCAAGAAAGTACATTTTAAAATATCATTCTCGAGAATTTACTTTTGATTTCTTTTTCTTTTTCTTTTTTTTTTTCAATAAACTTTTTCTCAAAATACATGTATGAGTTGCCAGACTCAGGGTGCGGCTTATCTGTGAGTGCGGCTTATCCTACATAGTGTACAGTAAACAATAATTTGCTATCGGATAATACTTTCAATTCATCACTTAATTTTTGATTTTTTTTTTTTTTTTTTTCAACCACCAAGCTTGAATTCTGGCCACCCTAGCCTACAAGGTTGTGTGAAACAGAGACAAAATTTAATTCCTACATAGGAATGATAAAGTAAAAGTATATATTGCTTTGCAGGATTGCAGGTGTCAGTGGGGGATGGAGATGTGGTCGATGTTAGAGGTATATTGCTCGATGTGACACTGGATTCCCCTGCAAAGGCCTTGTGGCTGCAGATGAAACAGTTTAATGGGTACAGTGGGTGCTCTAAATGTAAAGAGAAAGGCTGTCAGCATGTCATTGGCATTGGAAAGAAGGGCAGAAACAGACAGTGCCACATGTATCCCTACAATGCTTCCTCAAGCAGTGGTCATGGTGAGGTCAGAAGGCATAATGAGGTCAACGAGCAGGCCATCGAGGTGCTGAGGAGGAGGAAGGAAGGTGCCAAAACAGTAAGTAAACACTTGTTAAATTGTTCCAGAGCGTGTAACTAACCTTAAAGTTGATGGGACTAGTCTCTTTAGTCATTTTCATGAACAGAGAAACTCTGAAGTTCATATTTTGTTTAAAAACTGACTTCTTTAAATTCATCAGACTGTAGTTGACTACAATTTGCTGGTGATTGGTATTTGCAGCATATAAGAGTCGACTGCACCATGTTGTCAAATGTTGATGAACATGAAAAATTGTATATTGAATTTTCATGTACACCCTAATATTACAGAGGGAATGGTTTCTTTCTCATCTTGAGTGTTTTTTTCATTCTCCTTTATCTCCCCAGAGTTATGATATTGAGGGAGTTCTTGGTTTATCCTGGGCATTTGGAATTCCTACATTTGACATCATCCGTGGTACTGCCATTGATTACATGCATTGTGTATGTGAAGGTGTAGTGGAACAGTTGTTAAATAGCTGGTTCTCTCAGGACAACAAGGACAAGCTCTATTTCATTGGGAACAGAGTTGAAGAAGTTGACAAAGAATTTCTTTCTATTAAACCTATAAGTGAGGTAACCAGAACACCAAGAAGTATTATGGATAAGAAGGATTGGAAAGGTTAGTAAAGGGCCTCTGGGTTGTGTGTGTTATATATCAGTTTTCATCTATACAGTTTGTCTCGATGCTGAACAATGTCATTCACTACACCTTGCACTTGAATATACATGAATGGGGTTTCTTTAGGGGGGAATCCACCTAGGCAACTAAAATTAATTCAATTGTGACTCCTTGCATCAGGTTTGAACTTTCTTAAATGAAGAACTTTCAAGAAATTAAACTCGTGTATTTGAAAGAAATGACACACATTTCCTTAAGGTGTAGAATTGTATGGGGTGCCATTACCGCCAAAATTATATTTTTAAAATTATTCAGCCTTTTTTTCATTAACCACTTACTTTTACGAATTAACCATACTTGCCACAATATTATTTAGCCCATTTCAAAAATTATTCAGCCTTATTTTCATTAACCACCTACTTTTACGAATTAACCATACTTGTCACAATATTATTCAGCCCCTTTTTGAAAATTATTCAGCCTTTTTTTGATGGGGCCTGTTTTAAATTATATCCCAACATAACTTGCAGGATTATAAATATATCCCAGAGTTCTTTTCATGTCCTTTTCATTGCAATATGGCCGACAGTAGAGGGATCGCGGATGTTGCACGTTTTCTCTCCCAAGCTGCTACCAATTTCATAAGTCTAGCACCACAATCATCACAAGAGCTTCGAGAAACAAATAATACTTCTAATCGAGCTCAAGCTGAGTTGAAACGAGCGTTTTCTCCGTACCAAAAAGTTCACAACGCGCCATCACCAGTTGTAAGCAACACAACTTCACGTGGAACATCAAGTCAAGCAAAACATTTCACCGTCACAAGGGCTGCAAAAGAGAGAAAGAAACCAAAGAACTAACAATCAACATGAGGTAGATCAGAAGTAGTGTTAGTTGCTCGAAACTCTTGTGATGCTAGACTTATTAAATTGGTAGCAGCTTGGGAGAGCGAACGTGCAACATCCGCAAGTTATGTTGGGATATAGTTAAAAACAAGCCCCATGAAAAAAAGGCTGAATAATTTTCAAAATGGGCTGAATAACATTGTGTCAAGCATGGTTAATTCGTAAAAGTAGGTGGTTAATGAAAATAAGGCTGAATAATTTTTGAAATAGGCTAAATAATATTGTGACAAGTATGGTTAATTCGTATAAGTAAGTGGTTAATGAAAAGGAGGCTGAATAATTTTAAAAATATAATTTTGGTGGTAGTGGCACCCCATAGAATTGTACACTGATTTGATTGAATCTTTGATGCAGTATCTTGTAATCTCTTGATTTTCCTTAGCATCAGAAAAAAAGAATTTCCTGCTGTACTATGCCGTGCCACTTCTGATGAAGTACCTGCCAGATATGTATGTTCTTCATCTGATGCTTTTAGTTGGAGGAATATACGGACTGTTGAAAGAAACTATCTCTCTCCAGGAGAGGGAAAGCTCTGCTTCATGCCTTAAGTTATTTTGTGCACAGGCGTCTACTCTCTATGGTATGTATTTGTAATATCACAGTTAGGTTGCTCCATTCCATGCATGTTATGATAATCTTTTTGTTCTCAAAATTTGAGAAATCTTGAGCAAATTTCCCTTTGTGAACTTTTTTCTGAGATCTCATGTTGCTTTGTGACTGCTTCATTTTTTATTCTCTCGCTGTCTATCGTTACCTTGGAAATTTAGTTAAGTCGGATGAGTGTTAGATTTGAGTGGGAATATCCTCAAACAGATATCTTTCTACTTAATACACACAAACTTTCATGAGCATGTTTAACAAAAGTTGAATGCCCTTCATAAACAGGTAAAAACAAACGATATAAAAACCCGACGTTTCGGCGACTTCATGACGCCATTATCAAGGGTACAAATGAAAATAAAATTAACAAATGCGAGCTCAAGAGTTACAACTAATTCTAAGTAGTTGTAACTCTTGAACTTGCATTTGTTAATTTTATTTTCATTTGTACCCTTGATAATGGCGTCATGAAGTCGCCGAAACGTCGGGTTTTTATATCAATCGTTTTTACCTATCTATGTATTACTAAATCTTTGTTAATATGAATGCCCTTCATATGCTCTTTGCAGGTCCACAGTTTATGACATATAATGTTCATCAACTGTTACATCTGAGAGACTGTGTTGAAGATCTTGGGCCTCTTTGGAGTCATTCTTGTTTTTTCTTTGAAGACCTTAATGGAGATTTCCGTGATTTATTTCATGGTACACAGAATATTGATGGACAGGTACATGTAATTATAATCATTGTTTATATCCGTGCAGATAAGAATGAGAAAATGTTAAGTTAATGAAGTATAATTTTTAACTGGTCAGGAATGTTTTATTTTCTTTAGATTCTGGATGGAGTTTCTGTGATGCAAAAGTTGCCAGAGCTGGCTTCAGAGCTCTCCAGTTTCGAAGCTCAAAACCTGTATTCTCAACTCACCCAAAAAAATCACTACAAAAGGTAAGTTTCAGAATCTGTGCAATTAATACTTTTTATCACAGATAGTACAATCATTAAACAAGAGAGTTACAAGAGAGATATCGTATATAAGAACGATCCTTCGCAGTAAAGCACTATTTGAGCAATAGTGGAAATCAAAGTGAGATATCATTGGGATTTTCTCTTTTTTGAAAAGGAAATGTCTATTACACAAATTGTTCTGAGCAAACCCATATGCATTGATCCTATAAATATAATTACAAGCTTGCAAGAGTTTTAGTAAATATCTGTGCATGATGTAAGGTTGTGGTGTCCATCTAACCCCTTTTTAACACTTAATTATCATTAATTTGATGTTCCAGGTCCAAAACTGAAGAGTTTGAACTGAGGATCTTTGTGATCGGGGCACTGGAAAAAGTTGCCATTAATTCAGAGATCCTGTCTGAAGCAGAATGGAAGGCACTAAGAAGAGAACTACCAAGTTGGGGAAAGGTGTGGTCTTTTAAGCGATGCCAAATCAATGGAACAGTGTATCACAGTGAGCGTTACAAACGAGTAACAGCATGAAATAACTTTACTGTTAGCCTCTCTGGAAAAGGCAGTCAGAATATGGCTGTGTCCTTAATTATGTAAAGGTTCAAGAAAAGTGCCATCAAGCATCTTGTAGAAATGCAAAGTGTAACCGCCGGTTGGAATGCAGCTACTTTGCACTACTTTGAATTCTGGATAAGTACCAAAACCAACTACCAAGTCTAAAAGGAAGAGTTGTGGTTTGTCATATCCTTAAGGTCGAATGGACAACAAAGGTTGTTGCTATTTCTCTGAGGTGTATTGAGGGAAAGTATATGATGGTGTCAACTTCGAATGGAATTTTTGCTTGTCGTTTGGCAAACAGACTAGAATGAGACTGATTGTTTGAGGATAATATTAACTGTCCTTGTCTGTTACTCTTAGACATCAAGCTGTTACCAGAACAGGAAAGAGAATAAAGTAACATATTAAAAATTGTTTGTTGAACATGAAGTTGTGCTGAAAATGAAGGGTTAATTTCTTTTGTTTTATTCCCTTGATGTGAATTCAACATTGAATTAATCTACTGGTAATTGGTAAATTTGCCTTGTCCAAATCAGCAAAACAGTTATTTTTCAAATTTTTTTCTTTTTTTTTTTTTTTATGCAATTACGGCAAATGTATAAACAAATTTCATTTCAACTTCTTATGTCCCCATAGAGCAAGATATCTTAGCTATAGTGAAGATTTCAAAGAGGAATTGTTTACCTCTAAAGCTTAACTTGGAACTAGTTTGTAGAACACTCATCTATACTATAATGGCAAAGTTTACGTCCTTTTTGTTAATTTAAGTTCAAGTTTCAACTCAAATTAATTAACGATGACCTCACTGACTAGTGACCAGGGATATTTTCAATTCAATCCCTGTGATTTTGTTATTTTAGGAGAATAGCAAAAGATTTTTCTAAACCTTTGGTATATATGATAACACCTTTGCTTGTGAGTACTTGTAGCTACTGTTGCATTTGATAGACTTCTATTTGTTATGTATACAAAAGAGGGAGATTTTTCATGACCTTGTGAAATTCATTTGGATGCTTTTACCTCTTAGACATGGTACACAACTGTCCGTGTTTACTGGTATCCCCAATTACTGTGGCACTAAGTGACTCAAAGTTTATCTGCTCCTTTACATGGAATGCGAAAACAAGGAACTAGAACATGGCTGCCAGAACAGGGGATTACAGAACAGGGAACTAGAACATGGATGCCAGAACAGGGAACTACTGTAAGACATGGGATGTCATAACAGGGAACTAGAACATGGGATGCCAGAGCAGGGAACTTAATAAATCTACAAGTAGATTTCTCTTTATTTTGTTATTTCCTTTTTGTCTGTTAGGAAAACAAAGGAGATCTGGTGAAGCTTGCAGAACGTCTTTCCTCCTTGTCACTTGATGACTCTTCAACTAATACTGCTCACCAAAAACTGGCCACCCTGATCAAGACTCGAAACATCATGAAGTTTTCCTTGTGTGCAACTGAGAGATACAAACAAGGTCTCTTCACTCCTGAAGAAATTTCCCTATTGCAGAACATGCTTAAAGGTACATTATAGTTATTTTACAAGCAATAGCGAGCTTTCAGCTGTGTTATGCAGCCGAACCAGCTTCAAAGAAAGTGTTTAACTGTTCCACTTTCTCAGGATTGGTTTGTAGAACAATGTGACTCTTATAACAGGAGAATATTTTTTTCTAGCGAAATGTAATTGTCACTAATTTAACATAACTCTTTAAGCAAAATGACTTTGTCAAAAACATTTTGTTACCAGACCACATCATTTGACTCTTCCCAATTCTTCAGCTCATGCTACACATAGATGATTACATTTGCCATGAATTTTTAGTTCCTTTGACAAGTAGAACTGAAATTTAATTTATTACGTTGAGCAAATAATGAATTTGGCAATAATCCTATAGTGTGATATTGACAAGGTAAGAAATTAGAATTATTGTTTTCTAGAGTGGACTGTTTGCACTTTGGAAACCTTCACACATCCAGTAAGCAAGGACAGAGAACTGCTGATCTGCAGGATAAGGGCTGACTGTGATCCTGCTGTGGTTAAGATTAACACAACATCTGGAGAAGCACAGAACAAGGATTGCACTGTATGTCGATGTGTTTGTAACAACTTGGTTATATTGCGGTTACTCTGTTGTTGTATTTAGGGAGAGTGGACCTCAAACCTCTACGTTGGAGGAGGTAGTAGCTTACAGTCAGTTGAGATTCTGTAGTACAGGTGTAAGCTTTGTCCAAGGTCACCATAAGGGGTTTTTGGGTAAAACACTGAATTCTCACAATACCTCTTTATTCTAGAAGATCACTAGAAATACGTCTGAGCAAACTGTCTGGATATCTGACAAAACACTGGGGATAACCTGAGCTTACTAGTAGATAATTTCTCATTTAACCACTAGAAAGTCTGTAAGTAATGATAAAAGCACAAGAACAGGGTTGGTGAAGTAAATTAACCTAATTAACTATTGACTGAAACAATTTATTTTGTAAAGGGAGACAAAGTTGTTATGGATCTCTCAAAGCTGTTCCAGTCTAGTGTATTGGAGGAATTTATAGACATAATGAATGACAGCATCAAAAGCATGAATATTAACAACACAACCGAGTGGTGGACACTAAGGACAAGGCTTGACAGGAGAATGAAGGTGATCAGCATTTCAACTCTCACGAGCGATGAATGTGTATCCTCTCCTATGACATGACTGAAAGTCTAAATTGTAATAATTATGGTCATTTCTTTAGAACCTTTTGGAGAAACTTGAAGGTTCTTGGCTTGGAAGATGGAGAGGAGTTCCTCTTGGTCAGCCTATTGATGAAGAGTAATGTGAATCAATAGCATCCTTAGCCAGAGAGTTGGAAGAGAAAGTTTCAATCCTGTGTGGATGCCGATTTGATAATCATTTGCTTGAAGTATGTTGTGCATGAATCAATCAGAGTTTCCCGAGTTATAAGGATGGCAGATTGTATGAAAAATGTTTTGTCCATCAATCTTTGTTATGATTTGTGTGCCATCTTCTTTGGTGCTTGACCCAAAGATGACAATTGAAGTAGCAAAACCTTGCATAGTAACCGAATGGAAACTAGGGATGGTTGAGTGGCAAGAGCACTCACCTCCCTGCTGTTCCACAGGTTCAATTCCCAGACCTGGTGTCATATGTGGTATGTGGGTCGGTATGTCCTTGCTCCAAGGGTTTTTATACAGGTTCCTTGGTTTTCCTCCCTCCACAAAAACCAACATTTCAACGTTTCACTTTAAACCAGTGGACAAGAAGAACCACCTCATGGAATGCCGCCAGCTAAATCCCATTGTCATTATTAATATTTTTATTAGTAAGTGTCCTTTGTTTGTTGTAGGTCCTCATAGATTCGTCATTTTGCTTGTCAAAAAAAGAAACTGCTGAAGCACTGATTGAAATTACTGCCATGGATGCTACCTTACCTTCTTTTGAAAAAGTAAGAACAAGAAAATTTTTGTTCCAATAAAAGAATTCATAATCAAGTGTCTAAAGTAAGTTGGAATTTCACTGCTTTTGTCAAAGCATAGGGCTAACCCTTCACTCTAATGAAGGGCTAAAGTCAGATTTAGCAACTACTTACATTAACTAAATTGTAATTTAGTCCACTTGTGTTTGCTAGACATAGCAACCCTCTGGTTTTTTTCTTCTCAACCTCTATTGCAATAAGCTGTTGTGATTATTTTTGTTTTGATTATTTGGTGTTTGATAAAATTGCACTCTATTGGTTTATCATCGTCAATTGCCTGACAGCAGAATGTGTTTAGTCTTAGCAACTAGAGACAAAGGGAGGTTCCTCAGCCTTGGCCCTTAAGTAATCATCTCTCATTTCATGTTCTCTCACATTGCGTGTTTCAGCTACTTGATGAAGTTCAGAACTTCACTGACAAGCTATTTGAAGATACAGACAAGAAAAGCTGCATAAACAGGTTCAAGGGAACGTAAAGGTTAATTTTCTTTCTCACCTTCATTACTTCTACTCTCGAGAAATTATTGATGACAACAAAATTCCTTCTCAGGTCTGGAGGTCACTCTGCAGAGAACATTCCTCATCATCCTGTAATCCTAACTCTTGGAAAAGTAAGAGCCAGCTTTTTTAGGTCTTACATTTGTTTAGTAATCAGCCATTAAATGTATTCTAGCTCTAGCTCTGAAGACCTGACAACTGAACAACCAATATGTGGGTTCTTTGTAAATAGATGTTGGTGAACTGTCAAGGAATCAAAGCTTAGCCAAACACAAGGGTGGGGGAAAAGGCATCTGTAATGGACTGACATTCCATATTAGTTTAAAAAGTGGTCATATGCAACATTAGTGTAATGGGTACTGGTTGCTCACCATTATATTCAAGGTGTTCAGACACTAAAGTAGATTTATGGGCATGCACACATATGCTGTAATTGCAAGATGTGTGCCTAAATTGTGGTAGCAGATCTTACTTATCAACTCATTCAGTATTGGGACATACTCTTCTACAATATTTGAAACCAGAGTCAATTTGTGGCATATCTATACATCAAACTGATCTGTATTTTATGATTCATAGGATATTCAGCATCTTCCATGGGAAAGCATACCCATCCTGTTTGACCAACCTGTGACAAGGGTCCCATCTCTGCAATTTCTTTTCTTTAAGGTACACATTCCATTAAGAGGTCTTTGAAAGTTTGAAGACCTGACTTGTTTCTCAAAGAACTGTCATGTTTTCTCCCAGAACCATATTGATTTTTATCTCTGCTATGCTGTCAACAGTGGAAAGAAATTTTTTTTTAATTAATTATATCAACCCTGATGCCCACTGATTGTGTAAACCATGGTTTGGGTTAGACCTTGTGTAAAGAACTGGCTCATTTGGTTTCTGGAGCATAATTCTCCCTTACAATAATAGTTTTGTAATTTTAGGAAAAGAAGTTGTGATCTGATACAAAAAAAGTGTCATTTCATTATCTATTAGCCAAGGTAAGCATACAGGAAAAATTGTCAATTGATTGAATAGAATGATGGTCTTTTGAAATGTGGTTGCCTACCACCACAACTTTTGTGCCAGATTCTTAGCTTTTAATACCTTGATATTCATTGTCAGTTAATATTTTTTTCTGCATTTTTCTTGATAGTTATCGTGTCAAAGACAGTTGCCTGAGATTGATCCTGAGAAAACATTCTATGCACTCAATCCTCAGAATAACCTACCCAACACCCAGAAAATGTTTCAGAAGTGGTTTGATAGGTACAAAACACAAGCAAACGATTGAAGCAAATGAAACAGAAGAAAGACCTGATGTTGTGTTTCCTATATATTAAACTAGGCTATACAAGTTGGTAGAGGTAACACCAATATATTATAAACTGAACAAATAGATTCAATGTTGCTGTGTGTCTGTTTAGTAATAGATCACAGATGACATCAAAATGTAGTAAGAACAAAAAGTGACACAGGAAGCCCAGCCAAGTGTGTCACTGATTTTGGCATTTTGGCAACATGTAATGGTTTTAAAGGATAAGAAAGCAAAATGTTGTTGATGATGACATTACTCTTGCACCTGTTTTTTAATAGATCACAAGTACGAACCAATCAAAATGCTTGTATAATCCAGCTTATATGAATAATTGTTGTCACTTGCAGCAAAGATGGATGGCAAGGTATCACAGGAAAGGCTCCCACACAGGAAGAGTTCAGGAGTGCTTTAACTGACCATGACCTGTTCATGTGAGTTATTGTAAAGGCTCCAGTAAGGGGCCTATTGGCCCACACAGCCAACCAGGAGTATTACCACTCACCCCCCCCCCCCTGAAAATTCAGCAGAAGCCATTTGTCCTTCTGGGTGAAGAGAGGCACTGTGAGAGTAAAGTGTTTTGCCCACAAACATAACACACTAACCCAGCCAGTACTCAAACCCAGACCTCTCAACCCAGAGTCCATTGCACTATTCTAGGGTCTCCAGTCAGCTTTGACTGTCCACGACCTGTTCATGTGAATAACTAAAAACACTCCAGTAAATCTCCTTTTAAATGAGCCCCCTCTGTCTAGAAGATCAAGCTTCTGGTATGCCTCCTATCTCTCATCAGTCTCCACTTTACCCCTCTCTCTTTCCCCAACAAAAACAGTCATGCACTGGTTATATTATCCTCCATTTGAGAATGTCAGCTTCCATCTTTAAACATTACAAGTTCTCTACCAAGAAATGTATACAGCAGATCAGCGGGAATGTAAAGAATTATCATTTGGCTCTTACAAAGTTTTTGAAAAGAACCTTCCTCTCACACCCCTCTGATATGCATACCTCTAAAATAAACCCTAGTTCTGAAACCCTGAAGATTTCTAAGCCTGCCATTGACAAAGTAGAGAATTTAAAAGGTCATAGAGGTTGGATATTTGCAGAGCTGTTAGTGCTGAAATACTGAGAATCATGATTCTTGAATGTTAAATAAGTTGACTAAGATAGAGACAAAGATACTTTGCGTTTCTTTTATACATACTTGAAATTTTGCTTCTGTAACTAATTAAGTTGGATGACCCATGTTATTATCATTCTGATATGTCTGTATCAGTTACTACCAGTAATGATTTATGCTACATTGACTGAACTATATGCAAATTACAACTGAAACAGGGGAGATGGTGTTTTCTTTTATTTTAGAAGTGAAATCAGTATCTATGACCCTTTTTATATGACATTTGATGCTCTTGCGTGAGTTGCAGTTGCTTAGCTGCTAAACTGGGTCCATAATACAACCGTTACACATATTAAGGATCATATTTGCTGTAGGTGCTCTCAACCAATACATCGGTTGACATAATTATTTGTTGAGAGTCAGTTAACATTTGACCGATATGTTGGTTGACATTTGGCTGACAGTCGGTCAATGTATCGGTAAAGATATTGACCATCAACTGTCGACCAAGTCTCAACCAAGTATCGGCCAGCTGTGAACCAACCATCAACCAAGTGCCGACTGACTATCGACCAAGTGTCACCCAAGTGTTGACTGACTTTCAACTGATATATCAGTGGAGAGCACCTGCAGTAAACATGATCCCATACTTATTAGTTCTAGATGCGATAAACATTTTCAGATAAGGGTATCTACAGTAGAAAGTTTTGTTGTTGTTGCTTTAATCATCGCATCAATATTCTTTCTAGATATTTTGGTCATGGCACTGGGCGTGAATTTCTGCAGGGTGATGACATTCAAAGGTTGGATTGTCGAGCTGTTACTCTGCTTATGGGTTGCAGTTCGGGAAAACTACAGGTTAGTTTATTCCTGACCGTGAAGGAAAAACATTATCACATAATTGTTGTTGACAAACCAAAAAAAGGCAAAGGAAGTGTCCAATTGTCTGGTTCAGATGTGTAGTTGGTTGAGACTAGGCATGGGGCATATAAGTAACCACTCTATTTTAATTCATTAGGCTGGTGGAGAGTGTGAGCCAAGGGGGATGGCCTTAATCTATCTTCTGGCAAGCTGGTATGTCTTTGGCATTCATTTCTTGTGTGTTAGTTCCCTTACAAAGTCTTTTACTGACGTGCTATATTGCAGGTTTCAACAGCTTTTTGCTTAAGCAGCTGTTGATATAGTAGTGGGTAGCTGTCCTTGGAAAAGGGGTCCTAAGGCAAGACTTAAATATGAGAGCGAGCTCGCAGGCTCAATAGACAGCAGTAAGAGGACTCATGGGCAGTGATAGACAGCTGATAACCAGCTTTTATTGAACCCTCTGGCTCTATTTGACAGAGCTCAACACTAACTTTTCAACTTACTAGCCAAGTGGCCAGTCACAACTTAGATGTTATGACAATTTCAGTTTGTTTACTAGCTACACTGGCTAGTGGAAATCGAAAAACACTGGTCAAAACTGAATTTCTACAAGTGTGTGGCTAGTTGGCTATCATTAGTGTCAAGTCCTGATTTGAACCCAAATGTCAACTGCTATTGACCTTTGTCGTTGGGAAACTCGTATAACTTTGCTTTCCTTATAGGTTGGGCACTCCCTTTTCTTGGACCAGACCCTCAAGGAACTAGTTATTCTTCAAAGACCATAGCTCTACTCTATGGTTCACTGTATAGATATGTAGCATGTAATCTATTTATAATGTATTCACTTTCAGCCCAGCCATCATTGCTAACTTGTGGGATGTTACTGACAAAGACATTGATCGCTTCAGTGAATTGCTGCTGAAACAGTGGCTTCAATCTGGGTCTTGTTTCTCATTACCACAAGTACTAAGCCAGTCGCGACAAGCTTGTAAACTGAAAAATCTGATAGGAGCATCTCCTGTAGTTTATGGCCTTCCAGCTTACACTAAGGAACAGAATGGTTAACCAAGGATTATATACTAAAATATCTCTAGTTCCAGTGGGCAATAGCAAAGTATTTACTAGTGCTGGTTGTGTGGCAAAGAGGACAAGCATTATGCAGAGTGCGTTTGGAAATGGTAGTGCATACAATTTTAATGTTGATAGAGCACTTAAGTGTAGACTACCATATGCAATAGGTGCTAAATCTACATGGGCTGAAAGTACCCAATCAGTTTGAGCAGAGCCAGTTTGTCATACTTTGTCCCACAATCCTGTTAAGTTGTACAAGAAAGAAACCCATTTGAAACAGAGGGACATTATCTTTTTTTTCCTGTTCTACTACAGCTCTTATTCTCTATCGCACTTATTTGTTTTTGAAATTTTGTCAGTACCAACATATCCAAGGAATACATGACAAAATTTGCTTTGTCAAGTAACAAACCAAGGTTACAGTTATTAACTGTTTGTAACCATTTTACCATATTATATCATCAATTGGGAACAATTTGAGTAATATGTCATCTGTATATTAATGTTTTACATTGGCAATTAAAGTTTAGCTTGCATATTAAGGGCATTTCTCTGATATCTGTACCAATTGTGAAAAAAATGGAAAAGGATACAATTCATAACAGAATGAATTCCAAGAAGGTACCTAATAATTTTAGTGTCAATATTTGTTTTAATAATTGATCTTGAAATGATGATGATGTTGTTGTTGCCTCAATAAAGTGTAATTATTCATGTAAATATATAGTTCTAGGTTTCCTCTCAAATGTGTATTTTCATTAATTTTGTCAAAGTTAATGCAACAATATAAAAGCAACCCTTTTTTACTTAATTTTAAAGATCTAAAATGAGTTTCTCCTTGGAAATGCAAGTATTCTTGCTTGAGTGTCAACCTCAATTTTAAAGATATATCTTCATATGTAGCTGTGAAAATCAGGCAAATGTGCATTTTTGTTGATTGTTGAAAGGTTTGCTATGGTGAAAGAGAAGTAGTTTTCAAGCAAACTTCATGAAAACAAACGGGGAAAGGAAGAGGGGGACCAAACAAACAGAGAAAGCCCTTGGTTGACTTTTCAAACCCTTAAGAGTAATCAGCATCTAATATCTCCACACAGTGACACTGCCAAATCATTCATTAGGATCATGAGAATAAAGAAAAAAAAACTAAGATTTGATGGCTAATCAAAGGAAATGTAAAGAGAGAAATGTGGAGAATACGGATACTGAAGTCGGGCTAGGTGTTCTTGAATTACAATTTTTTTAGAGTCCTGTTTTGTTTTCTCCAAGATGGGTATGGACACATTTCTGTGCATGTGAAGAATGAAACAAAGTGCTCAACAATTGTAAAATATTAATTAGTATTATGTATCACATTTCATACTAACTAAAGAATTAAATTTGCCAGTTTATTTATGTTTTGCACTAACGGTACAAAATTAAATTTCTGGTAGTTTACCTGTCTGTTTTTAGATCTTTATTGATACAGGAAACACCCACTGAAATGGCTGTTTTCCATAGTCAATGCTGAGCTAACAAACTGCTTTAACCCTTAACAGGCATTAAATGGGATTTCACACAGAGCTTCCACATTTTTGCCAGACATTTGAAAGGATGGCTGCCAAGGAGTTTAAAAAACAGCATAAAACCAAGCAGCAAGCCTTACCCTTAAAACCAAAGTCTATTTGTTCAATCGGTGAAAAACGATATCCAACAGATACATCGCAATTCAGTGGAGAAGGGTTAACAAAACACACTCTGCTACCCGCCCAGTAGAGATTTATTCAGTGAATAGTACTATCCAGCCTTTGAAAATCCAGGAGAGTTACTGTTGAGATTTCAGGAGTGAAAGGGTTAATACTTATGCCTTAAGGCCAGTGATAGACCACCGAGGTGGCAACTTCTTGCAGTCATGCAATGATCAAAATGTTAATCAATAAAAAGAACTGTTTCAGTAGATCCTGAAAACAACCACTCCAGGTAACTTTGTGTATACATGTACTTGACACCTTGGGTATATTGGGCATGCTGTATCAAAATAGTGCAATGGCAAAAATAATACTGTTTGCTGAGCGGTAAAGAAATTATTAATCTGATCCCTTGGTGAAGATTATTGAACCACCTGGAATGACCAGTGGTAACGCTGAGGATGACTAAGTTACAAAATGAATTCATCAAGTTGATGCACAATTGTTTCAACCGGCCTCAGATATGGCAATGTCTGTCTTTATGAAGTTAACTACAGATGACATGGACCAAAATTTACCGTGTAAAAGTTTAGAAATTTTTTTGTAACTTACACTACAGCAAGCACCTAACAACTCGCTGACACCCTTTGATCAGAAGACCACTTTCCTTTCATTTTGCTTTTGACATGAATGGATGAATGGTATAGTAAATAATGAGGCCATTTGGCCCCATTTAGCCTCTATTAAAGGTATATCTGTTTGCATCAAGCCAAATTTCCAGACATGGGGAGTGAAAACCTTCTAATCATTCGTGACATCTCCAAGTCACCTTTAACAGTACTTTTGTCTGCCATTCTCCACACCTAGAGCAACTAGTTTACAAAGAAATTAGCATGGCAAAACAACCTGTTCTTCCAGAATTGCCTCGCATTAAAATTGTGTCAACTAAAAAAATAGCTAACATAAATATACTATCTCAGTGTTGATCTTCCTTCAGGAACTGGAACACAGATGAAAAGTCTAGCTTAGCATATCCTTTATTGCACATTATTCTATAAATTTGATGAGCAAGTGAACCCATTGGTGTAGGAGTGGTAGTAGCAGTTGCTGCACTTTGAGCGAGACCTAAGTCCTGTAACAAAAACCAAAACTTTTTTAGTGCTTTTTGTTGACAAGAATGATCCATTTCTGAATTCCAAACATTCATGCTTTGATAATAAGGCTTACTGCAAAACCTAATTCTCCCATCACTTGCCCTTTACCCTCACTATGAAACAGAAGTATATTAAGTCTTGGATATGCCCTATTTCAATCTATTCTGGTGGTCAAACTCACATTGACTCATTTATGTTTGAGATTTTGTCTGGATTGGTACCAAACAGGAAAATTGATTTGAAAATTACCCAGAAAAAAATATTATAGGGGGGGGGGGGGGATGGGGGAATGGAAAGGGCTGGGCTGAAGGCTTTGATATTGCAATGTGTTGTAAACAGGTACAGTTGTGGGATCCATGTACTATATAGTATGTCCCAAGACAAAAAAAAAATATATATATATATATATATATATATATATATATTAATCAATATATATATTAGACCACTCAAATTAACCACCAAGCTGTATATTGTCACACTGTTTTAATTTATACTGAAACAACTATTTGAATATTTCATTTCTAGACTGGATTATCGTTATACTCAAGAACTGATACACATGAACCAGGTAAGGAAGATGTTCTACTCATGGTGCATCCTTTCAGTGGTAGGAATTTTTAATTTTTGCTTTTTCACCACTCAATACAATTGATATACTCCATCTAGGCACAAGAGCTGCAGGCAACCATTAGTTTTAGATTAAGGTAAATTCTAGTATTGTTTATGAAAAATTTTCTGTGGAATGAGCCTATATTCTTTTCTTACCACCAGACAATTGCTTTCTTACCCTGGTATAGCCACATCCCTCGGTCTGATTCAAGGTGTAACTCTGCATGTCCACATAGGATTTTAAAATTCTTGCAATATCATTTCATGTCGGGGTAAATAGGTCACCTTTGAGATTGAAGGTGGTAGTGAGACAGAAATTCAGCCTTGCCAAGGGTTCCTGAAATTTCACAGCAATCTATGAGGTGCGGGCCTTTCAGACGGGGTTAATTCTGTGTTTATATATATGTCTAAATTTACACATGTCCACAAATTTGTGGACTGCCTTGAAAACTTCCTTTCTCCTTCTTTCAGAGGCAACCTCTATGTCGAGCAACTTGAACTCTTCATTTTTCCCTGACCTGTCAGCTGCCTGTGAAGAGGCTCACAGAAGGTAAAATCCCAAGTTTGCATTTGCAACCAAGATAGGATTTTGGGGTGGTGAGATTAAGAACTGTATCTGATTATAGAAGGTAACTGTAATACTCCAGTGAAAGACATACACACAGACATAATTGACAATTTTTTTTTTCAGAATAAAGGGAGACAAAGTACTTTCTACACCTAGGGTGAACTGGTTAGAGAAGCCAGAACTCTGTAAGCATGAGGAATGTGAAACAACACAATGGAAATGGATTGATATCTATAAGGGAGCTCAACCCTCCAAGCCACTTGAACTTGTCAGGTTTCAAAGATTAATTGTTTGTTCATACTCCACAAGATCTAATCAGTGCAATAAAGGAAGAACTGGTAAATTCTAGAGTATAGAAAAATACACTGGGTGAGGTGACCTGGTTTAGCCAGCAAATACCAACCAAAACTTTCCCACTCACCATGCAATATCTAAAGAAGTGTGGACTTCTTCCCCAGTTGAAAATTTTCTGGTCTTCTGTGATAGCCAGCTGAAAACAGAATATTCATCATCACCTAATCATAACTCTGAAAACTTTACTATTACTATTAATATTTTTTAATATTAATACTTTTTGAAGTTCTGGAGAGAAAATACTCTTAAGAAATGTTTTCCTCAGCTCAAGAAAGTATCAACAGTGGTGCAAAGACTAAAATATAAAGTAAGAAAATTTGGCAAAATTACTTACACTTTCAAATGATCCACAACAAATCAAGTAAAGTTTCTCATTCTTTAAAGTCACTACAGGCACTGGAAGTGTCTGCTTACTGTTGTTTCCTAGTCCTAACTGACTATACAGTCCTAAGTAAAACAAACACCACAAGATACATGCCTAAATGTCTTTACAAAATCAGAAACAACTAACCTAAATATCATTAAAGGATTAACATGAGCCAGGTAGTTTTGGACAGGACAAAGTATGTAGAGACAAAAAGTGTCCAACTACATGGATTTGTATTTTATATTCAGCCTAAACCATAAAATAAACTTGAGATCAAATAATACCAGCTGATCACTGGGAGAGTATCGAATTATAACACTGCTTAAAATTCAACATAGGGTTTTGCCCAATTGCCCTTCCCCTGTTAATCTCCAAAGTTCAAATTTCTAAAAAATCCCTTGCAGCCTGTACATTTCCAAAATGACCACAATACAAACCAATTTGAAACAAAATTACAAATTGAAGGAAATTTCTGTTAACTGTTTGACTGTTAACTGCTTGACTGTTCATACCTCCTCCAGATGTGGGAATTTGTCCCTGAAAAAAGAAATGATTTAAACAGGGTTGGAAAACATTGCCTCTCTTCCATTTCCAGTAATAAATAGGTGAGGCCACTTTTGATATATTAAAATTCTAACATGACTCCCAGGCTAGGAGGAATAAACCAAAAGCAATTCATCATTCATTGTCCAACCTCTATGTGATATCTTTTGTTTTTTTTTCCCCTAAGCCTCTGAACCAAGTTTGAATTTTTAATGTCACAAAAATGGTTCATTCAAGTGTATGGCTCTTCCTTGATGTGGGCCTTAACAAGTTCTTTCATAGCAACATTCTTTTGTCTCATAACCCAGCTTAGTAAAACTTAGGTCAAAATATAATATTTGGTCAGTGCACAAAACTCACTAGGTGGGAGACATGGTTAACCATGGCCATCAGTTTGTGTGCTGAAGAATATTTCTAGCACTCTGTGTTTCATTTCTTCAAAAAGAAGTGATACTTATTTAGTTTTTCCTCTTTAAATTAAGTTTTTCCACTTTAAATTAATAAGCCTCCCTCTAAGCCAACCTCCCCCCCAAAGTCCGTGGAATAAATAAGCTCCCCCCCTCCCCCTCCGGGAAGGCTTATTATAGGATTTATGGTATTCAGGTGCAGATTGAATTTACTTTGACACAAACCAAAACCAACCTGAGCTGTAAGTACTGCACTGTGTGAATACCCAGGATCTAGTTTGGTCACTTGATACTGATCAAGTGCTTGCACATGTGTTGGGAGGAGTGGATCTTCAATGCTACCCACTCCTAACTGTCCATGGTCTCCCCATCCCCACGACCACAACCGGTGATCTCCTGACAGAGCCATGGAGTGATAATGTACAAACATAACTGCTATACATTTGTCCAATAGCTCGGTAATGTAGACAGGCCTTGTCTGTTGCAGTGTGTCTCCTTGGCCAAGCTTTCGTCAAAATAACACAACACTGTTAAAAAAAATTATCATGTGAATCAGGAAATTATTTCTAAATGCATTATCTGATTCAAAGATGCTGTAATCAAAGTTGAAAACTACCACCTCAGAAATGGCATTCTGGTAGGGCTCTGCCTTTTTATCCTTCAAGTCCCTATAATATCCATATAAATTATTACCCAGTAAACAGGTTGTGAGATACTCAAACTTATCATGTAGAAATTGCTGTCTTGATCTAATGTAAAGTTCTTGTCACTAATTTACAAGGAGATGTGTAGCAGTTAGAGGGGAGAATTGACAATCAGACTTTGGGATTAAGTTAAAGGGTTAAAATCAAAAGGAACATCTTGCAAGGATGCTGATCAATAATAAAGTTGTATTTCTTACCTCTCCATACTCTGATGATCCCCAAGAATACACCTATGCAAGGGAAAATAATCAAATTAATCCCCGACGCATACTTCTTGCCAGCTGGCCTCACATCAATGAATCAAAATGTATCACATTTTACTCAGAATAGAGATCATGGTTAATGGTTCCTGCTTAAAATGAGAGCAGTTCCTCATACGAGTCTGCTGGGAATGTTTAGCCCCACTGCATACTACTCACTTTGAAAATTCAACTCTCTTGCTGAGATGGATAAGCTAAACCTCTTATCATGATCTTCTTGGGAGCTAGCAGTTCATGTTAATTAACTATGATTCCTTAGCCCATCACTGCAGAGAGCCAACATATGTACCATTCCTCAAGCCACTGATAACACATTAATCCTAAAACAAACAACATAATTACACTCAGTACATCAATAGCCATTTGCAACCAAAATTAAAACAATTAAAAAACACCATGAGAAAGATAAAAAATTGTTTTTGCAGCATCTCAAAATAATTTGAAAACCTAAATCTCACTCCAATAAGACCAACCTGTGCATGTGGAGAATTTCAACTCGAAAAGGAACGGATTTTCCTTCTTCCTCAATTAAATCTCCATGTGACCCAATCTGCAGCAAAAAATTTGAAAGATTGTTTGTTCATACTCCACAAGATCTAATCAGCGTAATAAAGGCAGAACTGGTAAGTTCTAGAGTATAGAAAAATGCACTGGGTGAGTCGACCTGGTTTAGCCAGCAAATACCAACCAAAAATTTCCCACTCACCATGCAATATCTAAAGAAGTGTGGACTTCTTTCCACGTTGAAAATTTTCTGGTCTTCCGTGATAGCCAGTTGAAAACAGAGTATTCATCATACCCTAATCATAACTCTGAAAACTTTACTATTACTGCAGTAAATGGTTTGAACCCGGGGGTAACATGTGAAGGTGTAGTCTGATCGTCCGGGTGAGTGTAGTCCTGAGAAGGACTGTTGTCGGTGGCAGTGACTGACGTTTCGACAACCTGTGCGGAAGTCATCATCAGAGTCAAGTGAGTGATTGTTGTCAGTAGAATGTTCTTATTCCAGTTCGTGTGAAATGATCGGTTGGTTTTGCCGTGATGTTATTGGCTGTAAGACTCAAGTGACGTAAGTCGTGGAATAAGAACATTCTACTGACAACAATCACTCACTTGACTCTGATGATGACTTCCGCACAGGTTGTCGAAACGTCAGTCACTGCCACCGACAACAGTCCTTCTCAGGACTACACTCACCCGGACGATCAGACTACACCTTTACTATTACTATTAATTTTTTTTAATATTAAGGTAATTCCCTTGAAATTCTTCTACTATCAAAGGTTGTTTGAAACTTGGTATAATTAACATTCATGATATAAACATTGAAAAAATGTAATAAAAAAATGGTGTCACCGTGCTTGTTTATGCGTCAGCAGGCAAATAAAATGGGGTATTTTTTACTGGTTGTGCGTTAAAAATTCGAATCACCTTCCTCCAGAATTTAGCCTTGGTAACTTGAAAGAAACAAAATTTTATTTTGAAATTGAAGGTTCTTTTATCAAAATAAGCAGTATTGCTTCATTTTAGCTGCTTTTGATTGCTCGGTTGTGGGGATTTTGCACTTTTTCGGACAGTTCCGTTGTTAACTTGAAGTGCGGAACTATTCTCCAAAAAAAAATCATGTTCTACTATCAAACTTTTTTTATTCTTCAAATATGTTCTTTATTAGATTGTTCAAAGCAAATACCTGAAAAAAGAATCGGGTGTCACCGTGCTTATTTCCTCACAGACTGCAGTGAAAGGTGGACATTGTTTACAGATCGTAGTGACAGGGCTGAATAACGTCCGCGCATGTGCGAGATGTCATTACAACAAGATCAAAAATTTCGGCGCGAACGTGATGCGTGGTTCTTTCCTGTTCAGTTGAATAACGACAAGAAAGGAACTGAAAATCTTCCATTATTTTTGCACCTAAACACAAATATCTCCTTTTTATGCTTTGGAAATTGAAAATTTGAACAATCCGAAGTTTTTCCCCAAAGAAATGCCGAGAAATACGAGAAAACTTGTCGTTAGCGCGGTAAATATTCTGAGCTTTGGAGACGACTTTTGATTCAACCGCCACGACGCGTTCTTCGTTTCGATTTACACTCGTCTGCTTCGTTTGAGAAAGAAATGATGTTTGGGAGACATTGATGGCAACATGAGAATTTGGAAAAGTGTCGCTAGAGGTGAGTATTACGATCTTAGTTTGTTTTGTAATCAAAACGGCACCTTTCTTGCGCTAGTCGTAAGTTAATATTTATGTGAATACAAACGCTCTGTGTTATACCATGCCAGATATATTTTTCGTGCAACCTAGCCTAAAAAAGTTACGCGTTACGTGACGGAACACGTAACACAGAAAGCCGAACAATCAGACAAGGTACTAACATGAGAATATGAATCAAACAACTCTTTGCCCGTACATCAATATAGCTACACATAATAAGAATACACACCGTAACAGATCGTCACAAGCCGGTACACACAGTAGCAAGGTGTAACAAGCCGTCACGAGTAGTAACTGGCCGTTGCACACCGTCACAGATCGTCACAAGCCACTACACACAGTAACAAGGCGTAACAAGCCGTCACGAGTAGTAACTGGCCGTTACACACCGTAACAGATCGTCACAAGCCAGTGCACTCAGTAACAAGGCGTAACAAGCCGTCACAAGGAGTAACCGGCCGTTACACACCGTCACAGATCGTCACAAGCCAGTACACACAGTAACAGGCCGTAACAAGCCGTCACAAGGAGTAACCGGCCGTTACACACCGTCACAGATCGTCACAAGCCAGTACACACAGTAACAAGCCATCACAAGGAGTAACTGGCCGTTACACACTGTCACAGATCGTCACAAGCGAGTACACACAGTAACAAGCCGTCACAAGGAGTAACTGGCCGTTACACACCGTAACAGATCGTCACAAGCCAGTACACACAGTAACAAGCCGTCACAAGGAGTAACTGGCCGTTACACACCATCACAGATCATCACAAGCCGGTACACACAGTAACAAGTGAAGGTGTAGTCTGATCGTCCGGGTGAGTGTAGTCCTGAGAAGGACTGTTGTCGGTGGCAGAGACTGACATTTCGACAACCTGTGCGGAAGTCATCATCAGAGTCAAGTGAACGATTGTTCTACTGCCAACAATCGCTCACTTGACTCTGATGATGACTTCTGCACAGGTTGTCGAAATGTCAGTCACTGCCACCGACAACAGTCCTTCTCAGGACTACACTCACCCGGACGATCAGACTACACCTTCACATGTTACCGCCGGGTTCAAACTATTTACTGCACACAGTAACAAGCCGTCACAAGTAGTAACTGGCCGTTACACACCGTCACAGATCATCACAAGCCACTCTACACAGTAACAAGCCGTAACAAGGTGTCACAAGCAGTAACTGGCCGTTACACACTGTCACAGATCGTCACAAGCCAGTTAACCGATATCTTTGAACGAAAAGCTAAAAATAAACTGGGATACTGGAGAAAATCGAAGCTGAATGAATTGTGTCAAGATGAAATGTTTGAGTTTCTTTCGGCCAAAATTTGCCGGAGCTGGTCTTCCAAAAAATTTGCGAAACTTGCAACTTGCGAGTTTTCTTCCACTTTATTTTTTCTTATGGTAGGATTCGGACCTAAAAGGTCAATGTACATGTTGTACATATTTTTTTTTCTTTTTGATAAATTTATTTAAAGCATGTTATTACGTTTCCATAATACTTTTGTTGAAAAAAAAAAGTTACAATAAACGAATTTACTTTCGTTTATTGTAACTATTTTATAATTTACTCTAAATTGATTTCTATTTATTTTTTGTAACAGGACCCGCATTGATAGCAGTTTTATTTCCTAAATTGAAGCAGCAATCCTGTATAAATATGTTTAAATTATTATTAGTATCATTATTATTATGAAAAAAACAACTAGACACACGCACAAACACCCGTAGAGATAGAAAAATATTAAGCTGAAAGCCATACGCAAATCTTCTACAGAAAATACAGTTACCCAGTATATAAGACAGGAATTGTGCCTTTGAGACGTACACATAATAATAAAACTGCGAGCTCCACTTTTAGGCGTGGCTAGATCGATATATTAAGTCGTAAGGACTTTACACACCTTGACAGGTTGTAACATGTCGAAATTTATCCTTTATCAGTACCATGACTTATCCTATAGCCCTTTAGAGTAGCTTAGAAGTTGACAAGAATAATTGTGAAGAAAAGACTAAGTTCTTTTACAATATTGTTTAATCGTGACAGTATTTGGTTGTGACAGTCGGCACCCTCGATTAGTCCTTTATCACTGGAATAAGCTCCCAACATTCCTCACCCTAACCCTCTTCAAATAAGCACCCACTTTGATTAAGCCACGCAAGTTCTAAAAATTTGATAAAGCTTCCAGCGGCTCGTTTTCTCGAAAGGCTCGTTAACTTTTAGGTCGAAATCAACTTTTCAAATCGAACTAATATGCAAGTAACACCTTGTACAGACGTCCGTACAGTTATAAGTCACAATTTTTCGGCTTTATATGTTACTACCATTTTTATGATGACGTGCTTCACTGCGAGCTCCGCTATAAAGACTAACGAGCGTGGGTCCTGACCAACAAGCGACTCCATTTTGTTGCATTAACGGACAATTTTTTCACGTAAGATAAAAAGCTATCGAAACTTTTATAATAATAATATTAATAATAATAATAATGATAATAACAATATATTATTATCAATATAATTAGTGGACAAGGCGAGCAAGAGGGTAACACTACTGGAGATGAGCTGCCCATGGACCACAAAGACGAGGAGAAGATCATGAAGTACACCCCGCTTCTTGTAGAGCTCAAGAGACAGTACCCGGGTTTTAATATCGTTCAGTACAACATAATCATCGATATCCTGGGAGGGTACTCGAAAGACCTCAAGAAGAGCGTCAGGGAGCTTGTTGGATCAGAAAGGAGTACAGCAGTGTTAGGTAGAATGCAGAAGTCTGTAGTCAGCAGTTCACTCAAGATCTTTGAAAGTCATGAGTTGAAGACTTCATCTTAGCCATATGTTATTTTGTTGAGTTTTTAAGACATTAGGAACTAGCCACTAGGGCTTTTTTTTTTAGAAGTTTTTTTTTTTATCATTTTGTATAAGTTTTTCTTTTTTGGGGGGGGGGGTACATATGTAAATTCTAAACTTGTTAGCTGGCCACGTCCTAGGCGCCCAGCTTTCGTGTATATGAGTTCTGGCATCCAGACGTTTTAACTGCCACATAATATATATATATAGACGTATTTTATTATTTCGTGTTTTTTATTTATTTCTTTATTTACGTTCTCAAAGTTTAGGAAGATTTTAATCCTACGTGCAGCCTGGGTTATGTTTATCGCCCCAGTCCCCAGTCTTTGTATGATCTTATGGCAAACATAACTTTTTAAAACTGTCGGATATTAATAACATTTTGTTCAACTACATATCTGCTCAAACCTATGATACACGCAACAGATTTGAAAAAGTGAACCGCGAGGCTATACCTTTGAAAGGTCCCCTAACTAAACTGTAAAAACACGGATAAAAAATCATTAGTGCAGGAGAAAAATGACATCATAAGGAATAATATTTTGATGAAATTTTATACAACAACAATAACAACTTTATTAGGTACTTGCATAAGTAGTACATGGCATTATCTAAGTAAGAATAAATATTTAACATCAATTCGTCTTTAACAGAACTTCTTGTCTGATATTCATTATTTGGAATATAAAAGCAGAAATGAGTCTACAATAAATGATGACAATAAATGTTGTTTTCCACACAATGGCAAGTGGGATTCATAGTTAAATCAGGCAAGGTCATAACATGCAGATACTAAGCAAAGTGGCAGCTACGTAGAAACGCGAGCTGAGTAATAATAAGAATCATTGCCACCAAAACTATTTGATTATTTGGTGCACTGCTCCTTCCCAACAGTGTCCAGGAAACAGGTTCTTCCACTTGAAGTGTCTAAAGTTGACGAGAGTCCCAAAAGAGGATCCATGGTGAGTGCAGTGGAAGGGGATAAGAGAGATGGATTTATCTCAAGATTGCACTTTAAACCCGTGAATACCGATCACATACCAATTCACCAAAATTATCTCTAAATTACCACAGAACAAGTAGATTAAGGCATTCTTTTCTCTTGCATGATTACTTCATTCATCCACACAACCTTTTCTCCTAACTATCTATTGATAATCACTGTTTGTCATGTTTGAGAATGAAGGGAAACTGGGCTATTAGCAATATAGTAATTTGGTTCCTTCATTAGCTTTCAATTTGCCTCATCTTTACAGAGCTTTCTTATTAAACTGGTTGTCTAAAGACATGTTTTAAGGAAAAGGCAAAGTGTAATGAGGTTTGCATAATATAGAAGTGAATATACATGTTGAATCACATATGATTACAGAAACGGGAAAGCCAAACAAAGGTCTGCTCTGCTGCCATAGTGTTAACATTTGGTAACTCCTCCTTCAGTTGGGCTGGATTGTACTTTGTCTTGCACTGTGGATCTCTATAGTTCTTGAGGTGCAAACTATCTATGAGTTTGTTTATTCCAGACCACATTTTGTCAAATGGTGGTGGTTAAGTGGCAATGGTTTGGACGCAGCTTTCATGCCATCAACATGACACATGTTGTATGCCAAGTATATATCACCCCAAGAAGATGGTGATAAGGCCTTCAAAACGATTAAGAGCCAATTAATTATTATCAAAAATGCTTGTGATGGACTCTCCGACCTGTTGGCATGAAATAAATATATAACCCTTCATAAGAAAACATTAAATAAAATTGATACCTCTGGTTTAACTTAATGGAGAGTCTAGCATATTAGATAACAAAATTCTCATGACTCATTTCAATAATCATAGGCATGGCTAAACCTACACTGAGGTCCAATTTTACATGTTTAACTGTATAAGTACAGGTAAGAGAAATGTACACCTGAGTTAAAGTACATAAAATGCAAACTCTGCTTGACTGGCTCAAAGATGAATCAAATCAACTCTGCAAATTAAGTCAAAGCAGTAGCAACATTTTTAATGTGATACTGTTTGCGTCTATTTATCTTTAACTTGACAATCGATCTGCACCTGCAAAAGGTGATATTATCATTAAAAAGAAAATTGTCCGGGGAAACATGACTCAAATCATACATATATATGTAAGCGGAAAGTGCAACATTTCAAAACAGCTATATATATAGTGAAAGAAGATTAACCAAGGTTCAGGAAAAGGGGATTCCATTTGTCAATAAATCCACTGCCTCGAACAATAAAAAAATGTCCACGGGACCATTTCTGCAGGCGTTTTTTTTCACCAGTTTCTTTATTACAAGATGTTGGTGTTTCCTCTGCACAGTCAGCTAGTAATGCAGCCGAGGTAGGTTGAGATAAAATCTCTTCATTTCCTGTTGTGTGAGCAAGAAAAAATGAGTTTTTTTTCTTTTGGCACTTCAAATGTAACTAAAAGCTAATGAAACATGGTATGGTAGCATATGTGACCTCTCACGCGAAAACGTACACTAACGGCTATCCGTTCGAAGGCGTTTTGCCGTGCACTTGCCTTAACCTACAATGTGGAATATGTTTGACATCAACAGGCTCAGGGAGAAGTCAAAGATAACAGGAGTCGTGCACTTAAAAACGACACACTAAAAACAAAATTTTTTCAATTAAAGCTGCATTGCTTTCAAACTTGTCATGGGTGATGCCTTTACAATTTCAGAAACATTTCAGCTGTACAAAAAGTTAAATATGCACAATTGGAAATGAATAGGCAAACTTATGGAGGGCCTAGGGGATAGGTTTACCTTGGGATAACACTGCTGATTGACCTACAGGTGTACTTGCAGTATCCAAAATGGAGTCTACCACAGATTCTACCTTTTTAGTTTCATCAGTGGTTAGGGTGATATTGTCGGCAAGTGAGAAGTAAAAAATACGAATAAGTATATGAATAAGTGAGTGCTCGCATTTTAACTGGAAGGAAGTAGTGCTAAAAAGCACTGCCCAGAATTGAAATTGCATACAGCAATTACCAGACATGAGTGAAATAACATGTACTGACCAATATCAACATGACCCTCTAGCTAAGAAGATTGCTCACACAAATACTTTGGGAAACCTTCAACTTGAGTCATCTGATACTCAACCTCTTCTATCAGTTAGCAAGTGCAATTATTTGCACTGTCTGGCAACCCACATATCAAAAGGGTAACATGTCGGATCTTTTATCGAAACATTTTTTTGATTTTTCATTTGGTATAGCAGGAAAAGATGAAAATGGTTGCACAAGAAAATTAAGGAACATCTATTCATCCTTCATGCAAAGTTGATGACATGAAGAAATGAATCGTAAACATCCGAATGTAAATCACCACTTACCTTCAACAGCACTTGCATCCTAAAACACCACAATGTTTTAAAAAGCCTCTAATATCAGAAGGAATACTTGGATGCCTGGAGGAAAGAAAATCTAAATGTTCCTGGCAAAATGCCATTCCATGGACATGGGCAGCAGTGCAGACATCAGGATAATTTACCAGGGGAAGTCCATTGATAACATTCTAATGAAAAAATGTTAAAAAAAAAAGGAGATTCGACAGTAATGACCAAATGATTATTATTAAATTGTCAAATGTTTTAAAAAGTGTGCCATTCTCAAATATAAGGGTTCCATAGCGAACATAACTGAAATCACATTCAGTAGAAGCACATTCATAATATCAGAATCCATTAGAGTCCAAACTGATTCATCCAAACCCTGACCCCATCAGATTTTTTTCACACTGGTCCTTCAAAATTTTATGCATCTATGAAATTTATTGTTATTTTTAAATAGCAACAAAACAAATGCAGTTCAATAAGAAAGTGAACATAGTAATTTACAACAAATTTTAAACTATGAATGTGATGTATTTTCTTTTAAAAGAAAAGTGAAAAAGCTTAAAGAAGAGAAAAAAATATGATAATCAAATCCCCAGAGAGTAATGTAAAACACTTTTTGTTGACCTTTCTCAAAAATATTGAAGGTGGATGAGTGAAAACAAGGATTTCAACTCTTAATGATATGAATCAGAAAATAAACATTAGGGCTTGCACCTTTCTCTTCATCATACAATGTGCGAACTTCAACTTCCACTACCTGTCTGCAACCCAAAGCTTACCACATCCTTTCAAAATAATAATGAAAGAGCCATTCCTAATCACAGATTGTATTTATAAATGACTTAGAAAATCCTCCAATCCAATCTGCTATTGGCTCCTCTGGTTTCAGCATTAATAGGAAACTACATTTCATGCAAAATAAAGGTTTGGGAAAAAAACAACTGCAAAAAGAGGGAACAGTTTACATTGCCATTCATCACCTCTAGCATTACAGTCTTCAGTGCAGTCTCCACGAGGATGTGAATAATTTGCCTGGGCTCTAAGCTTGTCAATGTGAGCCATGATTGCCTCTCTGTCATCATCAACAAACATCATCCAGAATATGTCAAGTGCCTTTCTTTCTCTTAGTTCAGCTTCCAGCTCTCCATTCCAGAAAGCATTTGTCACTCTTTTCTCACTTAATCCTGAGGAGAAGAAACACATCTTAATTTTTACAAAGGATTTACAAAATAAAGATACAAAAAGCTTCCTTCTTGAATTTTGGATCTAAAACGAAACTATAGACCCGAAATGGCTGCTAGATTCATATTCTTTTCAGTATTAGTCGGTTTCCTTTTTTTTGCTTTTTTTATAGGGCGTCCTCGGCCACGGTCAGTGCAATGGCCAAACAACTATACTTAACAAAGCCGAAGTGCAATGGTTTTGCCAAGTAACGCCTGAAGGAGGGTACAACAGTACACCAAATTCGCCCAGGAATTCAACTTGGCCCCCCGAGGATTGTAGTGTATTAAACAAATAATAGCACGAATCGTACGTGGTAACTGCAGGGATAAACACCACAAGTGATATTTCAAAATACAAATGTGTAAACTTGTATTTGCAGAACTAGTTTTCCTCTTTAACAAGTGCAGTCATAGGGGCTTCGTCCACCGGGAGCAGTTCTCGACCACAAGAGTGAGGACAGTGAGCAAGATTGCGAATAAACAACGCGTTATTACCACTCATTGTGGTTTCAAATTATCTTTAAAAGCCCACGTTAGAAAAAGAAGCTTTTGATCACCTAGTTTTTCCCTTAATGTAGTCAAGCGGGGCTTTTTCTAATGCTAATTAATTCAAGTACTTTACATTCATTATCTTCACGAAAACTATGAGCGCCTTTTAGTTTTGGTGGCCATCTGCAGGGTGGCCGACACAACTGCGAGAAATTAATGAGATATTTAGGAGAGAATTTAAATCACAAATAAAAGAGGCCAAATAAAGTTTACATTTCAAAGATAGCTTTATCACTCGACCTTAATTATGGAAAGAAATGGCCGATTTGGGCCTTATATACAAATAAAATTTAAACTATATTCCAATAGCCGTAATGCGCCACCTACCTTCGCGTCCCCTCGACCTGCTCAAATTATAGAGTAGCTGTAAACTCCAAACTCGACAGGACGAAAAATAACAGTTACCTTTTGGAAATAATTGCTTTTATTTATATTCATGGGCCCCATACTGGAATGGTACCACTTACCTGAATTAAGTCCATGGACTTCGTTAAAGGCGACTGCAAAGCCACTAAACGAGACCTAAGAACGACAACTTCCAAATTAAAAAACAAAGTCAACTAAAAGGAGTTGTGTCCAATAATTATCAACAAAAACAATAATAAATAACAGATTATAGAGAAAGACTTACGTTCACAAAAACAAGGTAACGAACAAATGGTTAACCGGCTGTACATTTAGATGGTAACGAACAGAGGTGTACATTTCGAGATTTAATTCAGTTTCACGCGGGGTCACGCTAATGCTCGCGAAAATTTAAACGACTATTGACTGGCAATTCAACAGTATTAAACGGCTCTATGTGCAAAAAGGAATTATAACAAAATTTCCGGAAACATTCAACAAGAACTTACGCAAAGGAAATTTGCCATTTTAAAAGAGACTTGTCCACAAAACACACATCCGAAACTTCAACAGCACTCCTTTCTTCTCCGGACAAATGCCATCCCATCCGTGGATTTATACCATGCCAGATATATTTTTCGTGCAACCCAGCCTAATCCAGGTGAAATACAATCATACAATAGCTAAAGCGACGCTAAACGAGGCTTTTATACGCGCACAACGTAACCACATCCGTAACTAAAAAAATTCGCAGCAAAGAAATCAAAGTACTTCGTAAACAAATTCGACTTAGGCTAAATGAATCCTTTGAGTATCCTTAAAAGTCAGTCTGATGAATGAGTCAAGTTCAGTCAATCGTTTGAGTATCCTTAACAGTCTGACGAGTGAGTCAAGCCCAGTCTACCCTCTGTTGTGACGGCTGTGACGGCTGTGACGGCTGTGACGGCGTCACACGCTCAAAGAACGAAATCGTACAGAATATATCGGGCATCAGATGTCGAAGTATGCACTCGATATTACGCTTATTTTCGGTTGTTTTTATGTGTTTGATATCACCAAAACGGAAATTCATACTTGGAAAGGGTGAAAAAATAACATAGAATGGGGTAATTCAAGATTTAATGAGATTTTGAAGTTATAAGCATATAAGATGCAATGAATATATGAAGTTCATATATTTTGCACTGCGGTATTAGATACGTATGATGTGCGATCCTCGCAGTAGATAGCGCTATTTATGCAATAGCGAAAATCAGACCTGAAAAAAAAAATCAGGCCTGTACGGGACTCGAACCACTGACCTCTGCGATACTAGTGCAGCGCTCTACCAGTTGAGGTAGATTCCACAAGTCTCTCTTTGCAGCAATAGAGCTGTGAATTTGACATGTTAACAACTATTATTATAATTGTTATTTTATTTTTTATTTTTATTATTACTTACCTGGTTAGTAATTACCTTTTGACTAGATCAACACAAACATCAGCTTCCATAGCTTTTGACGAGCCTTCCCAGTTGAGCCTGCAGTTGTGCATGCGAGAGTTTTTCGACTGTCTGTTGGCAGTTTCACTTGTTGCACACCTTTACAAAAGACATTATGAGTAAAGGTCCTGGATAACACTTTCAAGAGGAGACAAATATGGGTGCTGTCATATGTTGAATGATTCTGTACTTTTTTGGTCAAATTGAAAAAAAAAAAACATCGCTCTTGTTGTTTACAACAAGGTGCTAGTAGACAAAATATATTTCTATACATTACTTCTTTGACCTTGAACCATAGCAAATCACCTTGCCAGTTTTTAGGCCAACCATGGAGCCAACACCTAGTGGTGAAAGTAAGGATATATTTTATTTATTTATTAATTATTTAGTTCATTAACTTTGATCATTGGCTGACACCAAAACTGTCAGTAAGCTAAAGAACAATCCAGAGAAAAAAACAGCAGCTTTCTAAGAAAATGCATAACCAAATGCACCCTTTTTAATTCTTTCAGACGTTGAATTTGCAGTGTACCTCTCAGGCTGTTGTGGGCTTTTCCCCTTTTTTGCCATCCCATGTCATATGACGCTCCTATCTCCACATTTTCCTTTTCACTATCATCTTTCCACATGTTTCTTTCGCTTTCCAAACTTTTCAGACATGATTCCTTGGCCAACTTTTCAACTTGGAGCCCCACTTCCCTCTCGCGAGCCTTCAGCGTGGACTCTCCAAGTGATGGTATATTGATGGATGATAACTACTCGTTTACGTGGGTAGGATCTATGCCTGCGTGTAGCATCCCTGTAAATATTTCGATTCAACTTATTAACAAATTGGCTAGATGTTAAATGGATGCTGTAATGGTGGAAAACAAGATTTTTAGCCACGTTTAATGTAAATAAACCTGCAGCGAGCTTCGTGTTTACATCAAAGATTGGTCTCCCTCGCGTTGTTCCGGTGCTACGGTGGGTCTTGTTTGTACGACAGGTATTTGTCTCTCCACACTCAGAGTTTGAAGAGGATATGTACAGTAGTGATCCTAACCCAGACACCGGTTCTTTTATGCAGTCGAAGAGCTGTAGAGCTGCCTCACAGGGGGACATTGAATTCCACAACTCGACGGCCGCGAAGTGGAAATCCACTGCAGACTTCCGGATCACGCACATTCTTTTCATTTTCTTGTCTTACCAGAGCATTACCAGAAGCTTTCAGCCGATTTGCGGCATTCTTATTGCAAATAAAAGCTTTCGCTCTGCAAAAGCGGCCCTTGTTTGTTTTTCTCACGCTAGCATGAAGAACGGCCGCCATCTTGGATGTCGCAATGTTATGCGCAGAAAAGGTTGCGCAGTGCAAAACAAGGGAATCGCCTTAAGGTAATTCCCTTGAAATTGCTCTACTATCAAACGTTTTTTGAAACTTGGTATGATTAACATTCATGATATAAACATTAAAAAAATGTAAAAAAAAAATGGGGTCACCGTGCTTGTTTATGCGTCGGCAGGCTAATAAAATGGGCTATTTTTATTGGTTGTGCGTTAAAAATTCGAATCACCTTCCAACTGAATTTAGCCTTGGTTACTTGAAAGAAACAAAATTTTATTTTGAAATTGAAGGTTCCTTTATCAAAATAAGCGGTATTGCTTCATTTTAGCTGTTTTTGATTGCTCGGTTGTGGGGATTTTGCCCTTTTTCGGACAGTTCCGTGGTTAGCTTGAAGTCCTCGCCTTGGCCAAAATACACAAAGTACGGAACTATTTTCCAAAAAAAAAATGTTCTACCGTCAAACTTCTTTTATTCTTCAAATATGTTCTTTATTAGATTGTTCATAGCAAAAACCTGAAAAAAAAATCGGGTGTCACCGTGCTTGTTTCCTCACAAACTGCCGTCAAAGGTGGACATGGTTTTCAGATCGTAGTCAGGATGAAGAATTTGCACGGTGGGGACTGGGACGAGACAAAATGGTGTCCATCGTGCTCGAAGTATGCACTCGATAATAAGCTTCTTTTCGGTTGTTTTTATGTGTTTGATGTCACCAACACAGAAATTCATACTTGGAAAGGGTGAAAAAATAATAAAAAATGAGGTAAGTCAAGATTTGATGAGATTTTGAAGTTATAAGCATATAGTTGAAACAATTTCGTAGCGCTGGCGTTTTGTTAATTCCAGTGAGCTAGGGTTCGATTTGTTTTGCTTGGGCAATAAAGGTTTGACAAAAAACTTGAAGAAAAGACTGTTGATTCGTATTTATATTTATATTTATCAATTTAATGGCAACATAGTAAACAAAAGAGAGAGAAAAAGGAGAAAAAAAAATGCCATAGGGATAGTCCTTAAAGGAGTCAAGGACCCCATGCTAGACAGACAACCCAAATTCTTTGTATTCTTTGTATGTTGTCTTGTTTGGTTTCCATACACAGCAAAATGTGAATTCTTCACCCATCACTCTAACAGGAGTGATATATACAGTACAATGTAGTATACTCTGAAAAATAAGAACTGCACTTTAAAATTTGCTTTTTATACTTCAGAACCACACTCCAATGTCTCACTGGTCCTCATTCTGACTACTACATTTTCCGTGCAAAAATTATTTCAAAACATTAATTGCACAAATCACAATCTTAATTTGCAGTATCTGTAAAGTACTGACATATTTGCACCAGCACCCGCTTGTTTGAGGAGACTCTGGGTTTGTTGTCAAACCTCTCCATCAGAACTTGCTTCACCCCTTCTTCCTTGCCTCTTTGGTATACCACTCTCAGGTGAGGGAGACCCAAACCTGAGCTTGCACACTTAATGGCCATTGAGGCTGAAATGTACTTCTCTCTAACTAATGGCTGCAGGGTATTAACCAGAAGTTTCTTTTCTTTTAGGAGCTTCTGATAGGATGCCACCCATGAAACTTTGAAGCTGTGCTTTTGTAGCAGTTTGACATTTAGAAACTTGTTCACCAGCTGGTAAAGTGTTTGCACATCTGCAAGAGCATTGTGAGCTTCATAGGATTTACCCAGAAGACCTTGTACCAGGTTTTCTTGGCTTTGGGATTTCCTTTCAGGAAGCAATTCCCTGAATGCTGAAAGAGGGTCTGTAAAGCCAGAAACTGTTTTAACTAAGTCATCCATGACTCCATTTTTCTCTGCTGCTTGCACCAAGAACCTGGCATCAAAGGATTTGCAATTGTGTGCTACTAAAATGCAAGGCATTCTTGATTTGAGCCACTCAATGAAGGTCTTCAGTGCCACATCAACTGCAACAGCATCAGTTATTGGCTTCCCATCATAAAACAGTATTGCTCTTTGGAAGGTGAGTTTGTTCACAGCAGATGCTTCTGGTGATAGTACATTACGAGGCTTGATATAAATAGAGAACTCATCATTACCATCTGTTGCTGCAATTTGTAGGATTTCAGCATCATTACCTGTTTTAAGATATTGTAATCCAATTAATACTTTACAAAGATATTACAAAGAAAAATGTAATAAAAAGGCTTAGTGCATCTATGCAGGGTATATCTAAAATAAAAATAGGAGTGATTTCTGAACACCTGTCCTGCTAATTTGCATCTGACCTATTTTCTTTAAGAACAAGGCATGATAAAACAAAGGAATCTATGGGATGCAAATTAGCAGGACGAGTATTCAGCAATCTAGCAAAATAGCAAAACAATTCCATGATTAAATATAATTATTCTCTAATGTGCAATTCCAAAACACCCTGCTGGGACAAACATGGTTATATTCCAAGGCTGTGCTCTAACAGCGCCCAGTGGCCCCTGGCGCCTTACTTTTCCACTTGGGTGACTCGGAAATTTTAGTTTTTTTTTTATACAAAGCATATGCTGGGCACCCTAGATTTCACAGTTTCAGAGCACTGGGCTCCATTCAATTTTCCTTAGAGCACAGCCTTGTATTCACTTTGTTACTTTTTTGCCAAACTTCACCCTGCAAAGCTAATTACCCCTTCCAGATGTTTCCAAATCAAATATGATTTGATGATAGTCTTTGGTTAACGATACTTTCTCAATCTTTGAGGCTGCAGGTGGTGCTGAAATTTCCTGAGCAGCATCATGTCCATCAAAGCCCATTCCAGAACTATACTGTTGTCCTTCTCTGTTCTCAAGCTGTTTTGTCTTTTTCAACTGCTTCGCTTTCTTCTCAATTCTTTTCTTCTTGTACTCTCTTGTTTTCTGTTTCTGTTTCAAAATTAGTATTTTCTTGTCCATTTTCTTTGCAAACTCTAATGAATTGCCTGGCTCGACCCAAGGGGAGCTAGCTTCTTGGCATTTGAAGCATAAACCTAAATTGAAGAAGCAAATGGTTTTTATTCACTACAATTTGGTATCTCTTAAAGCTTGTGAAACGGAAAAAGAGGTTGATAGTCCTCTAACACTTATAGCGTTATCCCTTGCAGTTATTAATTTAATTTAGAATACAATCATAAGCACTAACACTATTTTCTAAGAGTTGTGTTCCTCTACAGGTAAAATGGTTGGCGTTGGGAATTTGTGAGGAGCGAGCTGTGCCAGCATACATGTACACTGTACTTACTACTATGATCTTTTCCAGTGACTGCCTCAACCTTTTGTCCATCAGATCCTTGCCATGGGGAAGGCCTCTGTGTTTGTAGGACGCAGGACTTTTTAAGTAGCCACACCAGTCGCCACAAGAAGAATGGTCACCATGAGCATGGGGCACAATAGAAATGTTTTCCTCACCTTAAGAAAGTATCAACAGTGGTGCAAAGACTAAAATATAAAGTAAGAAAATTTGGCTAAATTACTTACACTTTCAAATGATCCACAACAAATTAAGTAAAGTTTCTCATTCTTTAAAGTCCGTACAAGCACTGGAAGTGTCTGCTTACTATTGTTTCCCAGTCCTAACTGACCATACAGTCCTAAGTAAAACAAACACCACAAGATACATACCTAAATGTCTTTACAAAATCAGAGACAACTAACCTAAACATCATTAAGGGATTAACATGAGCCAGGTAGTTCTGGAGAGCACAATGTATGTAGAGACAAAAAGTGTCCAACTACATGGATTTGTATTTTATATTCAGCCTAAACCATAAATTAAATCTGAGATCCAATAATACTAGCTTATCACTGGGAGAGTATCGAATTATAACACTGCTTAAAATTCAACACAGGGTTTTGCCCGATTGCCCTTCCCCTGTTAATCTCCAAAGTTCAAATTTCTAAAAAATGCCTTGCAGCCTGTACGTTTCCAAAATGACCACAATACAAACCAATTTGAAACAACATTACAAATTAAAGGAAATTTCTGTGAACTGCTTGACTGTATTTTCATACCTCCTCCAAATGTGAGGATTTGTCCTTGAAAAAAGAAATGATTTAAACAGGGTTGGAAAACATTGCCTCTTCTATTTCCAGTAATAAATAGGTGAGGCCACTGTTCATATATTAAAATTCTAACATGACTCTCAGGCTAGGATGAATCAACCAAAAGCAATTAATCATTCATTGTCCAACCTCTATGTGATATCTTTTGTTTCTTTTCCCCCCTAGCCTCTGAACCAAGTTTGAATTTTTAATGTAACAAAAATGGCTTATTCAAGTGTATGGCTCTTCCTTGATGTGGGCCTTAACAAGTTCTTTCATAGCAACAGTCTTTTGTCTCATAACCCAGCTTAGTAAAACTTAGGTCAAAATATAATATTTGGTCAGGGCACAAAACCCACTAGGTGGGAAACATGGTAAACCATGGCCATCAGTTTGTGTGCTGAAGAATATTACTAGCACTCTGTGTTTCATTTTGTTCAAAAAGAAGTGATACTTATGAAGTTTTTCCTCTTTAAATTAAGTTTTTCCACTTTAAATTAATAAGCCTCCCTCTAAGCCACCCCCCCCCCCCCAAATCCGTGGAATAAATAAGCTCCCCCCTCCCCCGGGAAGGCTTATTATAGGATTTATGGTATTCAGGTGCAGATTGAATTGACTTTGTAAGAAACCAAAGCCAACCTAAGCTGTAAGTACTGCACTGTGTGAATACCCAGCAGCTAGTTTGGTCACTTGATACTGATCAAGTGCTTGCACATGTGTTGGGAGGAGTGCATCTTTAATGCTACCCACTCCTAACTGTCCATGGACTCCCCATCCCCACGACCACACCCGGTGATCTGCTCACAGAGCCATGGAGTGATAATGTCCACACATAACTGCTATACATTTGTTGTCCGATAGCTCGGTAATGTAGACAGGCCTTGTCTGTTGCTTTGTGTCTCCTTGGCCAAACTTTCCTCAAAATAACACCACATTGAGATAGAATAAATATATGAAGTTCATATATTTTGAACTGCAGTATTAGATACGTATGATGCACGATCCTTGCAGTAGATAGCGCTATTTATGCAATAGCGAAAATCAGACCTGAAAAAAATCAGGCCTGTACGGGACTCGAACCACTGATCTCTGCAATACTAGTGCAGCGCTCTACCAATTGAGCTAACAAGCCAACTGGGAGCAGGCCGATAAGTTGGTTCGTAATAAACCCGTGAAAGTGATAAATGAGATAGAATAAATATATGAAGTTCATATATTTTGAACTGCGGTATTAGATACGTCTGATGCACGATCCTCGCAGTAGATAGCGCTATTTATGCAATAGCGAAAATCAGACCTGAAAAAAATTTGCGCTATTGCATAAATAACGCTATCTACTGCCAGGATCGTGCATCATACGTATCTAACACCGCAGTTCAAAATATATGAACTTCATATATTTATTCTATCTCATTTATCACTTTCATGGGTTTATTACCAGCCAACTTATTGGCTTGCTCCCAGTTGGCTTGTTAGCTGAATTGGTAGAGCGCTGCACTAGTATCGCAGAGGTCAGTGGTTCTAGTCCCGTACAGGCCTGATTTTTTTCAGGTCTGATTTTCGCTATTGCATAAATACCACTATCTACTGCGAGGATCGTACATCATACGTAACACAACATTGTTAAAAAAAATTATCATGTGAATCAGGAAATTATTTCTAAATGCATTATCTGATTCAAAGATGTTGTGATCAAAGTTGAAAACGACTACCTTAGAAATGGCATTCAGGTAGGGCTCTGCCTTTTTATCCTTCAAGTCCCTATAATATCCATATAAATTATTACCCAGTAAACAGGTAGTGAGATACTTAAACTTATGTAGAGATTGCTATCTTGATCTAACGTAAAATTCTTGTAACTAATTTACAAGGAAATGTGTAGCAGTTAGAGGGGAGAATTGACAGTCAGACTTTGGGGTTAAGTTAAAGGGTTAAAATCAAAATGAACATCTTGCAAGGATGCTGATAATATTTGCATTGATAAAGTTGTATTTCTTACCTGTCCATACTTTGATGATGCCCAAGAATACACCTATGTGAGGGAAAATAATCAAATTAATCACTGACGCATACTTCTTGCCAGCTGCCCTCACATCAATGAATCAAACTGTATCACATTGTACTCAGAATAGAGATTATGGTTAATGGTTCCTGCTTAAAATGAAAGCAGTTCTTCATTTTTTTTTTCTTACTCATTGTAAATAATTCTTAAGTTTGATAACATTAATATTTAAATTGTTGTAGATATATTTAAATTTGTAAGTCCACATCAGCTTTTTAGCTGCCTTCTTGTACTGACCTACATGAAAAATAAAGTATGTATGTATGTATGTATATAACTCTGCTAGGAATGTTCAGCCCCACTGCATACTACTCACTTTGAAATTTCAACTCTCTTGCGGAGGTGAATAAGCTAAACCTCTTATCTTGATCTTCTTGAGAGCTAGCAACATGTTAATTAACCTATTGACATCCAGTGCGCCCATATGCCCCCATGGGGACCCACACCCTTTCTACGCCTTGTGACATCATCACTTTTAACCCTGGAGCATGAATTTGAGCACCTACTTGAACAGGTTGAAAATATCTTACAGACAATACTTGAACTTGTCAGGTTTCAAAGATTAATTGTTTGTTTATACTCCACAAGATCTAATTAATCAGTGCAATAAAGGCAGAACTGGTAAATTCTAGAGCATAGAAAAATGCACTGTGTGAGGTGACCTGGTTTGGCCAGCAAATACCAACCAGACAAAGAAGCTACATTCCTGATCAACCTGTGCCACAGCCTAACAATCTTAGTTTCATTTGATATATTAAAAAAATCCTACATAATGTACCATCCCATTATTAATTGGAAATCATAAGTTTAATCTATCTTGTTCTCTATAAAAAGTGGGAGTCCAATCCTGTGATCACCTATATCTGAATTTACAACTACGTAACAGTAACCTTAGAAAGATGTTACATTTCATCTTAAGTCACAAGTGTGGGGGAAAGAAAAATTTTTAAGTCCCCATGACAAATCCAACCTCAGACCTTGGGACTCGGTGCTCCGATGCTTTAGCACGGAGCCACAGAGACTCTATGGTGATCAGCAAGGCCCATTACAAAGTTCATATAGTTCATTAGTTTTTTTATCGGATATATATTTTTTTTCTTTTTAGTTTTCGGGTTGCGCCTCACATGGGATTTTGTTTCTGTTTCGGCAATCTTATTTGGTCCTTTTTTAAAATTTCTTTTACTTCTGTATATTCATAACTTATGAGACCAATAAAGTTGATAAACATATATGACATGTGTCCTGCATACTAGCTGCTATAGGATCAGCAATATTTTTCAATAATGACACTACAAGCACATAGGCAGTGATGAGTTAACATTTGGCAGACTTTCTTTGTCTAAAATATAACACTCAATTCTTCAGAGATGTTTTTGGCAACACATTGTACCGTATTTATGTATGATCCTCGCAGTAAAGAGCACTATTTTAATAAGCAATAGTGAAAATTACACCTGAAAAAATTCAGGCCTGCATGGGATTTGAACCACTGACCTCTGCGATACTAGTGCAGCACTGTACCAATTGAGCTAACAAGCCAACTGGGAACAGGTCACCAAACTAATTCACCATAAAGCCGTAAGATGATAAATCAAACTCAATGAATATATGAAACTCATATATTTGAACCGCGGTTGTAGAAACGTATTTATGTACGATCCTCGCAGTAAAGAGCACTATTTAAGCAATAGTGAAATTCCTACCTGAAAAAATTGAGGCCTGTACATTGTACCTTCCTTTTTTGTGATCTTCCCCATGTGTAAACATCTCCCGATGAACTAACAACAGCCGTGTGTTGTTGGCCATAGGACAAATGACAGGCTTGAAAAGGAACTCCATTGTACTTTCCTATTATGAACAGAACCAGTGATAATGATATCATTACATGGTCTGAATGGAAGATCATCTAAAGTACCATAGAATGTACTTCACTATCAACCACAATTTGAGAGCTTTTATTAATACTTGAAATTACCCTCTTCCTTCCCAGATCATTTTCAGAAGCTTGGTCTCCTCCAGTAATGCACTTAAATGCTGCAACTCTGGACACAGACAACAGAGAAAAGTATCAATTACAATATCCTTTTAATTAGTTATTAAATCTTTTACAGGCATAATTATTCTTATTAACCCTAATTTCAAAGACATCTGCAACATCTTATTTGAAGAAACTGGGCTTGGTTAGATGGCTCCTAACTAATCCAGGATAATTTTTTTGAAAAAATGCTATCTCTCTCAAGGAACTGGAGATGCAAGCTGAAACATGGAAGTAAATTAACCATTTCTGCCGGCAGCTTTCTACTTTTGACATCCCCCAGCCCTCAATATATAAAATTATAAAAAATTTAATAAAGAAGATAAATAACATGGGACACACACCTTGCATCAGCATCCAACTTATCATCTCTGAGATAATTTAAAACCAAAAGACAACATAAAAACAGCTCAGTCAGATCATGCAGGGAAGGTTGCTTATGATCCTCCTATATCACCGAAAGTGAACAATTAAAAAATAATAAATAATAAATAATAAATTAGCAATGGACATTCTACTGGGTGGCTCTTCTTGTCCACTGTTCCAATCGAATTGGAATTTGGAATGTTGGTTTTTGCGGAGGGAGGTAAACAGGAGGACCCAGAGGAAACCCCCAGAGCAAGGACGAGAACCAACAGCAAACTCAACCCATATGTGACGCCAAGTCCAGGAATCAAACCCAGGCCACAGTGGTGGGGGGCAAGTGCTCTCACCACTGTGCCATCCCTGCTCCCCTAGGAACAATTCAACATTTATTTTAAAAAGTTTGCAGGAAGTAAGATAAATGGATCTTTTGAATCTTCCTTATCTTGTTCCAGTTTAGTTTATAGTGTTCATAACAACAGTTTATCGTGCCCCCCTGCCAACTCTCATTCACTTCCACTAAAACTTCCATTATAATCACTGAAAAAAAGTTTCATCCTTTGGACATTTCAATGATTCTCTGTTGGATGTGTGTGGATAAGTTAATTACAATAAATGAAATAATATATTGTCGAAGAAAAAAAAAACATAACTCATGCAGACCTGTCTGAATCTGGCAGTACTTTCAAGAGAAATCACTGAGCTGATTGAGCTTCCAGATACAGTCCTGAAATTAAATGAAAGTGAAACATCCTTATGAATGTAAACCCTTATCAAATTACCACAATAACCACCATCACCATCACAATCTTAAACCATTCATACCTGTATTTCACAACTGCTAACATATGATAGTAGTATGCATTACAACTGATTCATGGTATATATAGTGTAAATCATAATCTGTTCAGTAGTCATATTTATCATTAATCCTATCTGAAAGTTCCTTGAAAACACCTTCAAAGCTTTTTATTTATTGGCTTTAGTTGTTATTCCCTCTTGACACTGACAGTTAATACAGTTTAAATTTCTGATTAAGCTTGGTCGTTACAAATAATGACAAATTCTTACCTCTGCCTTGGAGGTCTCACTTAACTTGCCAAGGATCTAAATGAAGGACGAGATGGGTCCAGAACTCGAGCAATGTGTACCAAGGTTTCTTCATTCAATGAAGTCAGATGACAAAGAGGGAACTTCAAATGACTTAAAATAATTTCAGGCTGCAAATCAAAGGAAGGCACAAAAAATTGGTTTAACTCCCATAAGTGATGAGACAGAACTTAATTCTCCTTACAACATCAATATTATATCAAGCAGATGAGTAACGAGAATAACGAAACATATCAATGAGGGGATTATTAGTTGATCTAATACCAAATTCTTTAAAGTTACACTATAGCAAAAGAATAGCAAACAGTATGGAGAATTTATTTACTAATACATTCTTGGGAGGGAAAGGGTTACTGAAGAACCAGTAAAAATGCAAGCATTCAGTTGAAACTTTCCTCTTATCTTCAAGACATAGCTGAACCTCAAAACAAAAAGTACATGGAGCAAATTTAGGCAGATTATACCTATGAAATAATTTTCACTCACAGTACCTAAGACAACAGAAATGATTCTGCATCCTTAGGATCCATACACTGTATAAAAGCACCTGTTATCCGCATACAAGGTAAGTATGAATTAAAAATCATTACAAAATAAAAACGAACCCACTTCAACTGCCACCTTGTTTTCTTTATTTCTTATTTGCTGAGCTGGCATCTGCTACTTTAAGGATGAACCTTGTACATATTACATTGTCAGTGATGATGGTATGAAAAATAAGAGTCAAACGCTTTTACAATTATAAAATAAACAAATCTTTATCAAAAAATTCATGCATCTTACCAAAAAAATTTGACCTCTTTCAATTCTAAAAAGAGAATTCTGAACAGGTCAACTCAACAGAACACTGTGCAAAATCATCTCGTGAATGCCCCTTCATTGAACTATTCAATAAAGTGCTGCAATCATGTCTTTCTCGCCATTCGTACCTCTGCTGATAATATCAGTGAAACCTCTAGATGCCAACTTGCCCTGAAGTTCACAAGAAAGATGAAACTTTCCCTTCTGTGCAAGCATGTCCAGAGTTTCAGCCATGAGACCTCTTGCCTGTGAAGGAAATTCAACTGATTGAGATTCAATTCATGCAGCCTTTCCACTAAGATTATCTTGTATTCTGCAACATCACGCAATACAGCCAAAACCACTAGTAAACTGTAAATCATCAAAACTCAGGGTTACTGAGTTACTTTCCACGATCTCATTCAGAAGGCTTCACAAGTCTCAAGTGTCTCCATAGGCTTTGAAGTAAGTGAAATGTTCTCCAGAAGTAGCTGCACTTTTGCAGGCTTCTGGTGTTTGAAGCACAGTCTATTTTAATCCAACAAAGCAGTGAAACACCATAGTCTTGTTCAAAAATAAATGTTTACCTTTGCCTGCACCTAGTGTTTTTTATAGCTGGTCTTTAAAAAAAAAAACCTCCAGAGAATGCTACAAGTTAGTATCTGCCCAGTCAGATCCTGCACATAAAAACCATTTGCAAGTGTGCAGTCCAGATTAGCTCACCAAAAAAAAAAAACCTCCAGAGAATGCTACAATTTAGTATCTGCCCAGTCAGATACTGCACATAAAAACCATTTGCAAGTGTGCAGTCCAGATTAGCTCACCAAAAAAAAAAAACCTCCAGAGAATGCTACAATTTAGTATCTGCCCAGTCAGATACTGCACATAAAAACCATTTGCAAGTGTGCAGTCCAGATTAGCTCACCAAAAAAAAAAAACCTCCAGAGAATGCTACAATTTAGTATCTGCCCAGTCAGATACTGCACATAAAAACCATTTGCAAGTGTGCAGTCCAGATTAGCTCACCAAAAAAAAAAAACCTCCAGAGAATGCTACAATTTAGTATCTGCCCAGTCAGATACTGCACATAAAAACCATTTGCAAGTGTGCAGTCCAGATTAGCTCACCAAAAAAAAAACCTCCAGAGAATGCTACAATTTAGTATCTGCCCAGTCAGATACTGCACATAAAAACCATTTGCAAGTGTGCAGTCCAGATTAGCTCACCAAAAAAAAAACCTCCAGAGAATGCTACAATTTAGTATCTGCCCAGTCAGATACTGCACATAAAAACCATTTGCAAGTGTGCAGTCCAGATTAGCTCACCAAAAAAAAAAAACCTCCAGAGAATGCTACAATTTAGTATCTGCCCAGTCAGATACTGCACATAAAAACCATTTGCAAGTGTGCAGTCCAGATTAGCTCACCAAAAAAAAAAAACCTCCAGAGAATGCTACAATTTAGTATCTGCCCAGTCAGATACTGCACATAAAAACCATTTGCAAGTGTGCAGTCCAGATTAGCTCACCAAAAAAAAAACCTCCAGAGAATGCTACAATTTAGTATCTGCCCAGTCAGATACTGCACATAAAAACCATTTGCAAGTGTGCAGTCCAGATTAGCTCACCAAAAAAAAAACCTCCAGAGAATGCTACAATTTAGTATCTGCCCAGTCAGATACTGCACATAAAAACCATTTGCAAGTGTGCAGTCCAGATTAGCTCACCAATCCCCTTCCCCTTCCTGCCTCACTAACCTTGGCTACATCAAACATGAAGTTCTTGAGACCACATGCTGACAGCTGATCTAAGGCCGTGAGCTCATCATAGTCTAATTTCATTCAGGAATTGGCTGATGGAGACATAAAGATGTCACAAAATAAAGTACAGTGATCAATGGATGAACTTGTGCTGTTTAATTAACTTATAACTTACAGACTTTAATTATAATAAGGAAAGTATTAAAAAAAACCCAATTCATTTCATTACTGAGGCCCATACCTGAATGCTTCAGAGAGTGTATGTTGCTGAACTGTATTTCCACTATTATACAAAACCTGAAAATAAAATTAAAGTGATGTTACATTTTGAAGTCTGTTGTTTCAGTAAAAATAAATGAGGCTAACCAGAGGTAATTAACACTAATAACATAGGGTAAAACACCTTAATAAGGATTTTCTAAAAATGTATTGCTTGACAAGAACCTGTTGTATACAGCAGAAGAGCGCAAGATTGGATAGCCATTTTATTCTCTGCAATGTGATCACTGTGCTTACTGCAGAGTGCCTTGAAAAAGCAAAGAGAAGGTATGTTTACATTTTGTATTAATTCTGATATTTCATCAAACATTTTACATCTAACATTTTTATTAGTGTCACCTTGAATGGAAAAGAAAAGAAACCTCTTTTTGTAAAAAACACAAACTCACTTCTACCCTTCAAGTGTTACCTTATTATAGGAAATTAATGCTGCATGGATTTAAAGCAATTTAAGCATTGAATTTCTTTCCAGTTCTCATAATAAACAAGTCATCCTTGATTATTTAAGCTAAAACCTTTTACCATGTACTAAATACTTAAGCGACCAAGGTTGTTAGGTCAAGATAGCTGGATAATTTTGCCTTTTTGTTTTCTGCATTTTTATGGATCTCTCCTCCTGTGCTACAAGCAATTAATAGGCTATCTTTCCTAGCTCTCAAAATAAACAAGTCATTTTTTATTCTTATTTTAGCCACCAAATCCTTTTACAACTGATGAAAAATTTTTTAATTAGCATGCTTGCTTGGTGAAGATAGCTAACTATTTGCCTGTTTTTTGTTTTTTTTTTTTTGTCTTTTTATGCATCTAAGCTTTGTCTTGGTCAATAAAAACACACACCAAAAAAACTATCGATTAAGTTAAAGTAGCAATGAAGGAAAAACATCCTATAAAAAGCAAGTTGTTATGACGACCAGCTGTCAGATGGATTAGATAGCTTCATACAAACCACAGTGACAATGATGAATAAAGCACCCAGAGCATTAGTTGTTACTATGTACAGTCTCATTTGTTATCAAGAGCAAGATAATTTTAAAAAAGCTGAAATATTTCTTTAGATCTTTCTTGTTATTTTTCTCTTCAGTTTCACCGACAAGTTCAATTCTTATTGATGTAGCACAGTTGAATTCAGGTGAGATCAGATGTTGTTATTTTCATGAATGGTAAGGGTTGTAGTGAGAATATGTAAACATAGTTGTCATGTTACCCTATCTTTGTTGAGTTATTTTTGACAAATATTTTATAAAAGCAATAGAGGACTTTATCAACTTTACAAAACCTTATCTGAACACTTAGGGATTACAAGAATTCTTCATAATTATATGCAAATCTGTAACTGTGTCTCTCAACTCCCCACTGAGTGTTCACTGTTCACGGTGATCATTCCAGACGTCAAAAGGTTAGCCTATTTCTAACGATTTTGAAATTCTGTCAGGTGTGTATCCAGCACTACCTCCAGTCACTGAGGTGGATTTTAGCCTGCTGCTTGATCAGGTCAGTGACTAACTGATAAAAACTATTGTGCTGTGTATTGAAAAAAATCATAAAGAGATCCTTGGAATCATTGGGGCTGCACCTCTTTAGCATTGAAAGCACAATGTCTCTCTACCTGTAGAAGATCAGCGGAGCTATTAGTTATAGCTTTAGAGATTAAGAGACCTTGGATGTTGCAACACAAATTTACAAGTCAACATACAATCTGCATCTTGATGATTTTCTTCAATACTACGAGGATCGTGCATCATACTGCATGTTGTTTATGTTTCTGTTTATCAAGTGTACCTTGATTTTGTTTCAGTGAGTCCCTTTTTCCCTCTCAGCTATAGAATTCTTTATTTTGTAACACAGGCTGAATGGGAGCTGACATTACACTATATTGTCGCTTTTTCATCTGTGATAAAGGATTCTGTCACTGGACTGACAATGTTTATTAAAATCAATTAAAGTCCAATTTCAATTTCTAATCTATTAGGTCTTGACAGTATGTATTAGGTTTTTTAGATTCTTAATCTTAGAGGCACCTATGTATTTTGAACAAGCTCTATGAGCTCCTTGACGCTACGTGGGTAAATAAAGTATTGATTGATTGATTGAGTCACAAAATGTCACTATTCAGTCAAATAAGGTCAGTACATTGTGTGTTTCAGTAAATGAGGTGTTCATACTGTACTTGTTAATTTTGAAATCTTTAGTCTAGAATAAAACGTTTAGTACATGCAATAAAAGGAGGTCTACAGTGTAATACCCACATTTATTTATATCACTATCTGTTGAAAATCTAAGCCATAGGAAGGCCATGATTGCAGTTTCTGTGGAACAACCGATGATTATTGGAGAAGCTGTTTTTTAAAGGTCTTTTTTTAATACGTCTTTTCAGAAACATGAATAGGTTGTTTGGTGGGTAGCAAGAAGATTGTACCTCTTTATTTCCTACTTTAATCACCTTGCCAGGACTGATTAAAACAACATGTTTAGACATCCTCAACTTATAAAAATAGGTATCTCTTTTATACGCTGAGCACTTGAACCAACAGGGGTTATTCCTTAAGACTGGTCGCCAAGATAACTGTTTTATTTTTGCTGCTTTGCTCTTCAATCTTTTTCAGATCTGCTGTTCCCTTTTGAATTTAAGCCACAAGTTCATTTCATATTACTGCCGAGTGCATGTTTTTGGAGTAAGTAATTTTGAGCTAAAAAGGGCTATTCCACATGAGACATGAAAATTTGACAGATTTTTAAATTCAAAATATGAGAGCCAAACTTACTTTTCATGAAAGCTTATACATAGTTCTATAAGAATCCAAATCTAGATTGGCAGTAGTGGCCACGTCCAGGGTGTGTGACGCAATTGTTTTTGAGGGTTTTTATTTACAGAATAAGCCATTTTACATACCAATATCTAAATGGCTCTATCTCAAAGAAATTGATTGCTATAAATCAGTTTTTGAGATCTTAACTACTCACTAGGATGGGCCTTTCAACGCCAAAAGAAAAAGATTCTCAATCATTTAATGCCTCAGACAAACAAAGACATAAGTGTTGCAGACGTGTATAGTGGCCGAGAACTGCCATTAAACATATTCAAATTTATAGGAATTATTTTTGTTATTTTTTTTTTTAAATTTCGATTTATTTCTTATTTTTCTTTTTAAAATAAAAGCAAGTGAAAGTAAATGAAATGTAAAATAGAAATAAAATGAAACCAAAGATAAATGAAATCAAATCAAAATTAAATACTACCTGGCCAAGCGCTGCCACTAGTTTCATTTTTTTTTTTTTTTTTTTTATTGATTGTTGGAATAAGCTACCATCATCTGTCGTAGATCATGAATATGTAAATAGCTTAAAAAAAGCATTGAAAAAAGTCTATTTTAAATGATTTATAATACCTATAGAGCATAATTTTAAAATTCTTACGCAGGCATGTATTGTTAACCCTGCCATATCAATTACATTTCATTGACTCATTGACTAAGGACAGCGTCTACTGTGTTATACCTCATTTTTCAAAGCCTCCCGACATATGTAAATGATGTGGACGGGTATTCTGAAGTTGTTCCGATTCCTCGTTGGAAACAGCCATAGATCTTCAAAATTCATGCGACCTGAACAAAGCAACCGCGTCCGCGCTCTTGAAATTTGCTCGGTTTAAACGCAGGAACTAACTGGATCGATCGAAGTTTGACTCGTGCACAAACGATGTTATAATATGAGTCAGCAGTTGACTTACCCAGTATTCCTGCAACGGGAGATGAACTGCAACCAGAAGTGCGGTTCCGAAGCGTTGGTCCTCAAAGGCGGCAAAGTGAACAGAGAGGCATTTGGCCTGCGCATGCGCGAGTGGCATTAGCTTAACGCCATTTGTTGAGTTTGGGACGCGTTTCTGCGAGGTTTCAACTGGACAATCGACACCTTTTTGTAAAATTTTTTGAAGATGAATGAAGGAGTATGACAAGTTCACCAACATTTCTAACTATGTGGATATTCATGGTGTTTAATGGCTCTTCGGTTGAGGATATTTTAATGATGAAAGTGCGAACAAAACGCGAAAAAATCCCCAAAACTTGAAGTTTGAGATGGCTTACTTTGGTTTGCGAAACGAAACGAAACGAAACGAAAAGGAAAATCTATAGTTTGCGAAATGAAAAATCTGTAGTTTGCGAAATGAAAAGTCTGTAGTTTGCGAAATGTAAAATCTGTAGTTTGCGAAATGGAAAATCTGTAGTTTGCGAAATGAAATTTCCCTGTCAAAATTAAATTCTGGCGGGAGACTATCCTGGCGATCACCTTTGCATACATTTGCTAGGTAGGAGACCCTTGCGTTACATTTTCTAACAGGTCAGGGGAGTCTAACTTTTGGTTGAGCCATCATGGGTCGAGGGTCTTATGTCGAAGTCGAGGGTATTTAGTCGAGCGTCCCTTTTTTGTTTTTCTTTTTCGCAGCCTAGGCGAGGAATTTCATTTCGCAAACTACAGATTTTCCATTTCGCAAACTACAGATTTTTCATTTCGCAAACTACAGTTATTCCATTTCGTTTCGCAAACTACAGTAAGCCCTGCATATTTTTCAGTTACTTTTTAGTGCGGATAATTTTGCAAAGTACATCACAGCCTTGTACTATTTCAATAAATCAATGTAATTCAAAAAATGTTATACATTCAAGAAAAACAGTTACTATCAGTAGTGCATATACATTTGCGAATATGCATAACATTCTTTTGTCCATTTGCGGTTTGATACTAATTTATAACTTCACAGCCGTAGCGTATTACTAGCTGTAATTACAATAAAGCTGTAATTCCAAACATCAAACTATCTGCCTGGACTCTACAGAATCAACACTGAGAACCCTCAAACTTTTTAAGATATTGAACGTGCCTGGATAGCCCAAGTAGATTACCGTATTTGTTCGCCTATAAGCCAAGCGATTTTTCCAACAAATCAAACTGAGAACAGGTAAATTCTCGCCAAGGAAGGGGGTTCGGCTTATAGCCGTGTATTTTCGCCAAAAAATATTTAAGGGTGCTTAACAAGATTCGAAATTCAATGTTTATTCGACTGTAAGCCGAGCGATTATCAACAAACACAAATTTCCGAGATCACGAAGGGTAGGTACATGTAAATCATCGTTGGTTCTGCTCGACGGAAGCTCGAATCGCATAGGAGTTTCATCCATATTGAACAGCCTGGAGAGCGAATGGCCATACCGCTGCCAAAGTGCGATCACGAACTGATGGAACTGGATGATCTTTTCTTCCAGATCTTGTGGGAGTCGCTGGGCCAGGGTTGTCCTAGTGCGAAGGCTGATGGAATGGCGCTTTTTCCATCTCTGGTAGCAACCCAGTGAGGCTTTGAAGTCTGGATCACTGCTCAACTCCTTCGCCTTTAGCCGTAGAATTAATCCGCTTACAGCAATTCCTGTAAATGATAACAGAGATCAATTGTTTGACTTGTTTTGACGACATGAAAAACTGGCCAATCAGAAGCGGTCATTCCCACGGTTTGTGTAGACATTGCAACACGATCTGACAGATATCAGTTGATCGAAGCTTTTCATTGTTTTAAAGAAGCGAAAGACCTACCTTGACTCCCCTGCTCTGAAAACCAGTCCAGTAGTGTTTGATCCAATTCAGGATACTTTGGCGAAAGGCAGCCCATCGTCTTTCGCTTTGCTGACATTTTAAGCTCACCATAAAACAGGTTCGCTTAATCTTTTCGCCAGCGACGCACCATCGATTCACTGATTCCGTAATCTCTAGCGATGTCGGAGTTGTTCTCGACGGCCTCTGCTTCAGCAACGACTTTTAGTTTGAACGCTAAGTTGTATGAAGAACGACGAACTTTCGGCATGATGATCGATTACGATAACTTTGAAAGAGAGCGATTGTTTGAGACAGGATTCTGAACTCAGGTGAATGTTTTGTTATGTCACGCATGGTTCTATTTATTTACACATTAAATTCAACTTATCTGTGATTTGTTGTTACTTTCAATTAAACGACCAATAACAACTGAGTAAATAACCTACTTTTTGGTTACATGTTTCCCGAGGGGGAAGCTCCTTTTGTTTTCGGTTTATGTTAATTCATCTCAGTTAACGACACGCGTGGAGTACTTTGCAATTATTAGGTCTCGGCTTATAGCCGAATGTTTTGTGTTTATTTTTTATTTCAATGCAAAGCTGCTGACATGAAGAAGTTTAGGGTCTCGGCTTATAGCCGAGATCGGCTTATAGGCGAATAAATACGGTAGATACCGATAAGTGACCCTTCTGTCTAAAATGGTTCAAGAAGCTAGGACAACGTTCTTTTTGACCTGCGGGTAGTCCCTTTCTACCCAAGTGGCCTAATGACCCAGTTTCTGTAGTTGAACAAACAAAATCGAGTCCCTGACGATAGTTTTCCAAAGATTTAAAAATCGGTGTTAAACAATCTCCTAACGCAGGGTATACTGGTTATCACTTTCAATCATTTTCCAATTATTTGAAAATGGAGTACTTAAAACAGGCCCATTTTGCACATTTTATTCCACATTATCCAAGAAGTTACAAACTGGACCTGTCAACCCGTCGTGCTGCTTAACCGACTAGCGACAAAGGGTGAAAAATACTACCGACTAAGTGACTGAATATTAACCGACAAGTGGAACCTCCTCCCCCCCCCCCCCTTCAGACTCTCTGTTGAGATAAGCGCTGAAAACTAGCAAAGTCATAATTTTGTCATATCTGAAAATTCGGGGTTATTAAGCAATGTCAGTTATGTGGGGTGTATCGCTAGTGACCAGAAACGCGAGAGATAAACCCCGTTCTCTGTTGTTATTTCAAATCTATACAACCTGTAAGTAACAGAAGTCTCCACGTGAAAATTAAGCATTGCAAACTCATTAACCGGTGTGATAGGGCGAGGTGCCGCGAAATCGACCCCGTTTTATGTTGTTATTTTGTAAATATCTGAAAATTGGGGTCATTAACCAGTGTATTAGTGCAGGGTGTATGTGTAATCACTAGCAACTCCCGAAATCGACCCCGTTTTTTGTTGTTATTTTCTAGATATCTGAAAATTGAGGTCATTAACAGGTGTTTTAGTGCGAGGTGTATGGGTAATCATCGGAAACTCCCGAATCGACCCTGTTTTCTGTTGTTATTTTCTACTGAAATATCTGAAAATTGGGCCTGGAGCATTAAAGCAGAGTGTATAGGTTATCACACAGGAAACTCGCAAAATCGACCCCGTTTTTTGTCGCTATTTTCTAGATATCTGAAAATTGGGGTCACCAAACCAGTTTGTTAGTGCGGGGTGTATGGGTAATCACTGGCAACTCCCGAAATCGACCCAGTTTTTTCTTGTTAGTTTCTAGATATCTGAAGTTGGGGTACTTAACCGGTGTGTTAGTGCGGAGTGTATGGATAGTGACTGGAAACTCCTGAAATCAACCCCGTTTTTTGTTGCTATTTTCTTGATATCTGAAAATGGAGGTCATTAACCGGTGTTTTAGTGCGAGGTGTATGAGTAATCACTGGAAACTCCCGAAATCGACCCTGTTTTATGTTGTTATTTTCAACTGAAATATCTGAAAATTCGGTCCGGAGCATTAAATCGGAGTGTATAGCTTATCACTCAGGAAACTCGCGAAATCGACCCCGTTTTTTGTCGCTATTTTCTACATATCTGAAAATTGGGTCACTAAGCCAGAGTGTTGGTGCGGGGTGTATGGGTAATCACTGGCAACTCCCAAAATCGACCCCATTTTTTGTTGCTATTTTCTACATATCTGAAAATTGGGTCACTAAACCAGAGTGTTGGTGGGGGGTGTATGGGTAATCACTGGCAACTCCCAAAATCGACCCCATTTTTTGTTCCTAGTATCTAGATATCTGAAGTTGGCGTCCTTAACCGGTGTGTTAGTGCGGAGTGTATGGATAATGACTGGAAACTTCTGAACTCCACCCTGTTTTTCGTTATTTTCTAGATGTCTGAAAATTGGGGTCATTCACCGGTGTTTTGGTGGGGGGTATAGGTAGTCACTGGAAACTTCGCGAGAACGACCCCGTTTTCAGCTATTTTCTAATTTTCGGAAAATTGGGGTCATTAACCGGCCTGTTAGTGTGGGGTGTACAGGTAATCACTGGAACCTCGCGAAATCAACCTCATTTTTCTGTTTATATTTTCTAAATATATGAAATTTGGGAGTAGCCGGTGGCCCAGTCAACCCTGTTTTATTAGTCATTTTCTTGGCTCTTCACCCACCCTATATCTAAAGTTATGTCCTGTGTTTGCAACGACGACTCAGTATCAGACTGGCGTATTTATGACATAATACATTGCAGTTATTAACTATACACGTTGGATGATGGCTGTCGCCATACGATTTCTGAGCGTGGCATCCAAAATTTCACAGCTGAATTTTAAAAGGAGGTCCCATTCAGACCTGCCAAGTGTTCCATCTTTGAAAACAAGCGACAAGCTCAAAATCGGTGCAACGTAAAATACCTCATCAAAGAAGTCATGAACAACTGTATGATTGACAGTTATCACACAATCTTTACAATCTATCCAAAAAAGAAAAAAATATTTGATGCTACTATAAATAATCTCCCTAGCAAGTGTAGTTAGCTTCGTAACTGTAAAATCAGAGTTGATTGTTCAGCTCAAACTAAGGTCAAAGCTATTAGTGTCCATCAGTGATTTGCCTTTCTCTTTTCTCCGAATGCACGACTGCTCGCACATTGAATATAATTAATTCCATACAGTACAATTCAACTTTTTTTAAAAAAAGCAGATATTAACTATCAGTAAAGAAATAATAAGAAGAAACCAAGGAAATTTTCCCTCAAAGGTGATTTGTATTAATTAACCGACAATATTTTATAGTTGTGAAATAATTTGCAACGAATCACCAAATTCAAAGCGACTTTACTATGGGTACATTTCATAAGAATAGAAACCATATAAGTTGGGTCCTGGTGAAGTACACTTAATATACTGAGATGAAACTTGTTCAGTGGAGAGCATTAAAGATAAATGATGTGTTGTTTTAATCCTATACGTGACACGTCCGCAGTAACAATTTAATTTAATCTTTTAATATACTCAATTTCAATTATACAGGTCTTAACATAATATACAAATTAAAGATAAATTAATGATTATTAAAAAAAATAAAAAATTTACAAGATCTGAATAATTAGGTCAGTTTATACAGAATTCAAATATTCCTCATAAGAATAAACTGCCTCAATGAAGGGAAAAAATTTTTACGTACAATATAGTAGCTCGAATAGCATAATTAACATGACAATAATTATTAATTAATTATAAAAATCTATCCTTATTTCCAGTAAATTTGTTTTGATAAAATTCATTAATACTGTTCTTAAATGATGAGAAAGATTCAATCATTCTAATGTGTAGTGGAAGAGAATTCCACAGGTCTACAATATGATTAAAAAAGAAAACTTAAAAACATCAGTTCCAAAAAGGCCTTTCCCCAGTGTAACCTCACTATTTCTGATGTTATATTTAGACGTCTTAAAATTTACACATGACAAAACATTAAAATCAATGTAACCTTTAAGGCATTTAAAGGCAAAGCAAATAACAGCAAAGGAAAAAGCAATTCCTCGAAAATGAACTTTAGAGTTAACATTCAAAAGTATGCTTAAAGGGTTACATGACTTTCATTAACAAAAATACTTTCTGGCTCCAGCATAATACTGTTGGTCTTGGCATTTCAATCAAGAGTGTATTCTCTTAGGCTAATTATTATCACTTAGGTTCTAGAATCAATATTGGGTCATTCTCTTCACTTAGATTATACTATTTAACATTTTATTGTAATGTAGCTAAATTGATCGATGATTTCATTTCCATTGATTGGTCTAATGCGGCATGATCTGAATGAACAGTCGCATTTTGGTTATACCTCTATGGAATTAAATTGACCTAACTTTGATACAGCAATCTGGCCTGATTTCGAACCAGATGGAGGGTTTTTAAAGTTAATTTATCAGTGAAATGTTCAGCAAATTAATTTAATTAATTTTAATTAATCAAATTTGTGACTGCAAAAAATACCTTAAATTTACTTACGGTAAATTATTACCCTAAGACTTCCTTCAGAGCTCAACTAAGGCAGATGATGGAACTTTAGACAACTTTCACTCATGACAATTCTGCTCGCTACTTACAAATGTTTGCATATCTAAGTAAAAAATTAGTATTGAATTTTGGTTTTGAGTTGGCGTCAGTAGAAAAACAACAAATTATTCATAACATTCTAGCAAAAGCGATGTCTTCAAGGAAGTAATTACTGTAGCTGTTTTGGTCCTTAATTGAGCCCTTTTTACACAGTACACAATCCTTGTTGACTAAGTGTAACTAAAATAACAGAGCAAATGGCCCCTGGTAAACAAAATGG